>NC_088379.1:61221969-61525000 GCF_037993035.2 Macaca fascicularis
TACGGTGTAAGGAAGGGGTCCAGTTTCAATTTCTGCATATGGCTAGTCAGTTCTCTCAGAACTGACTATTCTTAAATAGGGAATCCTTTCCCCATTGCTTGTTTTTGTCAGGTTTGTTAAAGATCAGATGGTCATAGGTGTGTGGTCTTCTCCGGGTTCTCTATTCTCTCTTATTGTTCTTGTACCAGCACCATGCTGTTTTGGTTACTGTAGACCTGTAGTAGGTTACTGTAGGATTTGACATCAGGTAGCATGATTCCTCTAGCTTTGTTCTTTTCGCTTGGGATTGTCTTGGTTATTTGTGCTGTTTGTTGGTTCCATATGAATTTTAAGATAATTTTTTCTACTTCTGTGAAGGATTTCAATGGTAGTTTAATGGGAATAGCATTGAGTCTATAAATTGCTGTGGGCAGTATGGCCATTTTCATAATATTGATTCTTCCTATCCATGAGCATGGAGTGTTATTCCATTAGTTTGTGTCATCTCTGATTTCTTTGAGCAGTGGTTTGTAGTTATCCTTGAAGAGGTCCTTTGCTTCCCTTGTTATCCGTACTCCTCGGTATTTTATTCTTTTTTGTGATAACTGTGAATAGGAGTTCATTCATGATTTGGCTCTCGGCTTGGCTTTTGTTGGTGTATAGGAATGCTAGCAATTTTTGCACATTGATTTTGTATCCTAAGACTTTGCAAAGTTGTTTATCAGGTTAAGAAGCTTTTGGGCTGAAATAATGTGGTTTTCTAGATATAAGATTTTGTCATCTGCAAACAAAGATAGTTTGACTTCCTGTCTCCCTATTTGAATACCCTTTATTTCTTTTCTTGCCTTATTGCCTTGGCCAGAACTTCCAATATTATGTTGAACTGGAATGGTAAGAGAGGGCATCCTTGTCTTCTGCCTCTTTTCAAGGGGAGTGCTTCCTGTTTTTGCTCATTCAGTGTGATATTGGCTCTGTTTGTCATATATGAGCCTTATTCTTTTGAGGTATGTTCCTTCAATACCTAGTTTATTGAGTTTTTAACATGAAGAGATGTTGATGTTGAAGCCCTGTTCTGCATCTACTGAGATAATCATGTGGTTTTTGTCTTTAGTTATCTTTATGTGATGAATCACATTTATTGATTTGCATATGTTGAGCCAATTTTGCATCACAGAGATGAAACCTACCTGATCATGAGGGATAAGCTTTTTGATGTGTTGCTGGATTTGGTTTGCCAATATTTGATTGAGGATTTTTGCATTGCTGTTCATTGAGGATATTGGCCTGAAGTTTTCCTGTCTTCTTGTGTCTCTGCCAGGTTTTGGTAGGTAGATGATGCTGTGCTCATAGAATGAGTTAGGAAGGAGTCCCTTTTTTTCGATTTTCTGGAATAGTTTCAGTAAAAGTGGTACCAGCTCTTCTTTGTTCCCCTGGTAGAATTCAGCTGTGAATCCATCTGGTCCTGGGCTTTTTTTTTTTTTTTTTTGGTTGGTAGGCTATTTGTTACTGCCTCAATTCTCAATTTCAGAACTCATTATTGGTTTATTCAGGGATTCAATTTACTCCTGGTTCAGTCTTAGGAGGGTGTTGTTTCCAGGCATATATTCATTTCTTCTAGATTTTCTATATGTGCACAGAGGTGTTCATAGTATTCTCTGGTGGTTGTTTGTATTTCTGTGAGGTCAGTGGTGATATTCCACTTATCATTTCTGATTGTGTTTATTTGATTCTTCTCTCTTTTCTTCATTTATTAATTTAGCTATCTATTTTTATTAATTTTCCCCAAAAAAGCAGCTCCTGGGTTCGTTAATTTTTTGAAGGTTTTTTTTGTGTCTCTCTCTCTTTCAGTTCCACTGTAATCTTGGTTATTTCTTGTCTTCTGCTACCTTTGGGGTTTGTTTGCTCTTGGTTCTCTAGTTCTTTTAGTTGTGATACAAGTTGTTGATCAGAGATCTTTCTAGCTTTTTGATGTGGGCATTTAGTGCTATAGGTTTCCCTCTTAAAACTGCTTTAGCTGCATTCAAAAGATTCTGGTACATTGTATCCTTGTTCTCATTAGTTCCAAAGAACTTCTTGATTTCTGTCTTAATTTCATTATTTACCCAAGAGTCATTCAGGAGCAGATTGTTGAATTGTCCTGTGGTCTGAGAGACTGTTTCGTATTATTTCAGTTCTTTTGCATTTACTGAGGAGTGTTTTACTTCTGATTATGTGATCAATTGTAGAGTAAGTGCTGTTGGGTGATGAGAAGAATGTATATTCTGTTTTTTTTGGGATGGAGAGTTTTGTGTATATCTTTCAGGTCCCCATTTGATCCAGAGCTCAGTTCAACTCAATATCTTTGTTAATTTTCTGTCTCAATGATCTGTCTAATACTGTCAGTGGGGTGTTACAGTCTCCCATTATTATTGTGTCGAAGTCTAAGTCTCTTCAAAGTCTCTAAGAACTTGCTTTATAAATCTGGGTGCTCCTGTATTGGGTGCATATATATTTAAAATAATTAGTTCTTCTTGTTGAATTGAATCTTTTACCGTAATGCATGTCTTTATCTTTTTTCATCTCTGTTGGTTTAAAGGCCGTTTTGTCAGAAACTAGAGCTTCAACCCATGCTTTTTTCTTTTTTTCATCTGCTTGGTAAATTCTCCTCCATCCCTTATTTTGAGTCTATGTGTGTCTTTGCATGTGAGTTGAGTCTCTTGAAGATAGCATACTGATGGGTCTTGGTTCTTTATCCAGCTTGCCATTCTATGTCTTTTAATTGGGCTATTTAGCCCATTTATATTTAAGGTCAGTATTGTTATGTGTGAATTTAATCCTGTCACCATTATGCTAGCTGGTTATTTTGCAGACTTGTTTATGTGGTTGCTTCATAGTATCACTGGTCTGTGTACTTCAGTGTGTTTTTATAGTGGCTGGTAACAGTTTTTCCTTCCATATTTAATGCTTCCTTCAGGAGCTGTTACAAGGCAGGTCTGGTGGTGATGAATTCCCTCAGCACTTACTTTTCTGAAAAAGATCTTATTTCTCCTTCACTTATGAAGCTTAATTTGGCTGGATATGAAATCCAGTTTAGAAATTCTTTTCTTTAAGAATGTTGAATATTGGCCTCCAGTCTCTTCTGGCTTGTAGGGTTTCTGCTGAGAGGTCTGCCATTAGTTTGGTGGGCTTCCCTTTGTAGGTGATCTGGATTTTCTCTCTGGCTGCCCTTAACACATTTTCATTCATTTTGACCTTGGGAAATCTGATGATTATGTGTCATGGGGTTGATCTTCTTATGGAGTATCTTACTGGGGTTCTCTGCATTTCCTGAATTTGAATGTTGGCATGTCTTGCTAGGTTGGGGAAGTTCTTCTGGATGAGGTCTTAAAGTATGTTTTTCAACTTGGCTCTGTTCTCCTCATCTCTTTCAGGTACCCCAGTCCATCATAGGTTTGATCTCTTTACATAATCCCATATTTCTTAGAGGTTTTCTTCATTCCATTTCATTCTTTTTTCTCTATTCTTATCTGACTGTCTGATTTCAGAAAGATAGTTTTCAAGCTCTGAGATTCTTTCCTCTGCTTGGTCTATTCTGCGATTAATACTTGTGATTGCATTGTCAAGTTTCTGTAGTGTGTTTCTCAGCTCAGGTCAGTTATGTTCCTCTCTTAACTGGCCATTTTGGCTGTCAGCTCCTGTATTGTTTTATCACGATTCTTAGTTTCTTTGCATTGAGTTACAACATGCTCCTTCAGCTCAGTTAAGTTCGTTATTATGCATCTTTTGAAGCCTTCTGCTGTCATTTCAGCTATCTCAGCCTCAGCCCAGCTCTGAGCCCTTGCTGGAGAGGTGTTATGGCCACTAGGAAGAGAAGGGAAACTGTGCCTTTTTGAGTTGTCAGTGTTTTTGTGTTGATTCTTTCTCATTGTTTGGGCTTATCTACCTTTGACCTTTAAGGCTGCTGACTTTCAAATGAGGTTTTTGTGGGGTCTCTTTTGTTGTTGTTGTTGTTTTCTCTTTGTTTGTTTTTCTTTTAATAGAGCATTCCTCTGTAGAGCCATTGTGGTTTTCTGGAGGTCCACTCCAGATCCTAGTTGTCTCAGTTTTTCCCATACCTGGAGGTATCACCAGTGAAGCCTGTGAAACAGCAAAAATGGTAGCCTGCTCCTTCCTCTAGAACCTCTGTCTCAGGGGGGTATTGACCTCTTGCCAGCCCAAACACATCTGTAGGAGGTGGCTGAAGATCCTTATTGGGAGGTCTCACCCATCAGGAGGAACAGGATCAGTGTCCCACTTAAATAAGCAGTTTGGCTGCTTTTTGGTAGAGCAGGTGTGCTGTGCTGGCTCTCCAGGGCTCACAGGCTAGACTAACTGAGAAACCCAAACAGCCAAGGTGTTGGCCTGCCCAATTTTTGCCCCTGCCCCTGCCCCCTGCCCCCAGCCCTCCATCCCAGGGGGAAATTAGAACTCTGTTGGACGTAGAACACGGGCAGAGGTAGCTCAAGGCTCCAGCTGGGAGATCTTACCTGTAAGAAGTGGACTGAGGTCCTGCTTAAAGAAACCTGGCCACAGTCTGGCAAAGCAGCTGTGCTATACTGGGGTAATGCTTTTTTTGTCTGAACTCTTTGGACTCTCCAAAGCTGTCAAACTGTAACAGCTGAGCCAACCAAACAGCAGAGATGACAACCTGCCCCTACTCCTAGGGTATCCATACCAGGGAGAGATCAGAGCTCCATCTGTAGAAAACTCACTGGGGTGACTGAAACTCCAGCAAGGAGATCCTGCCCAGTAAGGAGGAATGGATTGTGTTCCCATTTCAAGAAGCAGTCTGGTCATGATCTGACAAAACAACTGTCTTGTATTGGGGGGGACCCTTCTTCATCTGGATCATTTGGACTCTTCAGAGCCAGCAGGCTGGAACAGCTGAGTTGACTGGATGGCAGAGATGGTGGCCAAACCTCCCCCTAGGAGTTCCATCCCATCTCAGGCAGACTCTACTCTGTTGCCGTTGACTGGTTGGAATTCCAGACCAGTGGGTCTTACCTTGTGAGATGCCATGGAAGTGGGGCCCATAGAATGATGCCGCTTGGCTACCTGGATTCAGCCCCCTTCCTAGGAGTATGTACAGACCTCTCACCTTGTCTGAGTTGCAGATACGTTTGTTGGGAATCCCAGAGCCAGGGTATGTGAAGCTCCTGGGTCTCTGTGTGTGCCTGAACAGCTGCTCTGCCAAGACTCCACACAGCTTTGTGTGTCACACCTAAGGCACAGTGGCATGTGTTTACAAGGGGATCTCCTCATCCATGAGTTTCAAAGATCCATGGGACAAGCACGGTTTCCTGGATGGGGTCACTCACTGCTTCCCTTGGCTGGGGGTGAGGGTTCCCTTGGCTCCATGTTGCTACCAGATGGGCCATTGTCTCCCTCTGCTTTTCTTAATACTCCATGGGTCAAGTTGTTGGCCTAATCAGTCCCAATGTGAGAATCTAGATATTTCAGTTGAAGGTGCTGTATTCACCCACACCTTTTATTCCTTTCTGTGAGTGCTGTAGACCACAGCTGCTTCTATTCAGCTATCTTGGTCAACTCCCTGCACCATTTGGCTTTTTATCATGACTTCTCTTCTCTTATATAGACCTATTTGGTCACAATAGGTCTATGTAAGATAAGATTTTGGATTATAAACCTTTGTTCTGACTTGGATTCCCTTTAAATTTTATGTCAAATTTAATAATTTCATTTGGCTTCACTTACCCCCATTGCTGGCAATGGGCTCTGTCCTTGCAAATCTTCACCAACTACCTGGGAAGCTTGCTATCTAGACTCAAATCAACTTTTAGGCTTCACTTATATGAAGAGGGAGATTGAACATTCATGAATCACTGAACTCTCAGAGAAACAAAACTGTTAGGCCAGTTAGCTATGTTCACCTACATTTCCACTCAGAACATCCTTCTAGCTCTCCATCACCTCCTGCAAATCTCTTTCTCATTAGCCATCTCTGATCTGCCTGTGCTTTAAATGTCACCTTAGTTCCCCCTCTTTCCTAGCTCCCCCTGTGAGATGACAGCTTGATTTCAGACTGTTGTGCTGGGTCTTGGTTAATATCCCTTTGAGGTGGTGTTTTTGTAAATACCTCCATGAAAATGCCACAAGTCCAGGACACTAATGATGGCTTTGGTTTCCTTACAACTTTAGATACCAATTGAATACGTGTTCTTTTGCTGGTTAACTAACAAATATAGGGTTGACAGTCATATGGCAGGTTCCTGACTCTAGATTAAAGTGATGATATACTCCAGGGCACTGATTCTATGTGATCAGCTGCATCTGGTTTGAGCAGACATTAAACTTTCATGTGGCAGGAATTTTCATATGGCCATCATCCACTATACTGACTGACATGAATAATGTCAATTGAATGGGTTCTGAATGAATAAACACACATTGGGATAGTTTGGGGGCATATGTAGAACTTTAGACTTACTCCACATTCTATCAAAATCTCAAGTGTGAATTAATAAGAAGATAAAATTGAAGTTTCAACCCAGAAAAAAAGTGATACATGTCAGACATCAAAGTGACTATGAACAGATCTCCATATGTGACACTACAATTATATTGAAATTGTACTCAGGATTTAATTTTTCGAGGTATTACTGAGTGATGATACAGAGAGGACAGTGCTGTTGAAGAAGATTTTTATTATATTTCCTGAGAGAGAGGAGCATGCCATGCCATGCAGAGCCACAGGGAAAGCACTAAGTTTTGGTCAGGAGGCAGAAGACAGGTGCAAGGGGAAAGCTTGTGTCACCATAGTCTCCAACGTCCAGTTGCTTCTCATTTTCTCTTCTTCTCTGCCAGCTGAGCCTGGGGTTTTTATGGGCGCAGGATGAGGGGTGGGGTGGCCATGGGTGGTTTTGGAAAAGAAAGCATTCGAGCACAAAAACAGGGATGTCAGTGCTTGATTTGGGCCATGTTATTAGACTTTTCAGCTTGAGGGTGGGATTCCTGCCAGAGACCCACCCTCCCAGAATTTCTCTGTGTCCTCTTTGTCAGTACAAAGAAATGAGTAGACTCTGCTGTGGAGCAGATGTATGTCAGACAGAAAAGATAGCAAGTATGATATCATCTTAGGTCCTGTCCAATGGGGCTGCCTGGCAAAGAGTAGGTCCCTAGTTGTGAGAAGTTCCAGGTGAGCCCTGAATTCCTAGGGGCTGAAGAATGCATTTCAAGGGATCACCCAAAATAGACATACATCTACCCAGGTCAAGAGAACTGCAGGAGAGGGAACCTGAGTGATGGAAGCTGCCAAATCTCCACTAAAAAAAAGAGCTTTACATATCTGCCAGTCCTAGGGAGCCTGAAGACAGCATATCAGAATATCTGTTCAAAAAAAACCTTTATTTATTTCTTAAAACTTCTTTTCCCTATTTTACTCTGAAAGTTTCCAGGAATGGTTAGCAAGCTAGGCAAGATGGAGATTGAGTACAGAAGAGTAGAGAAACCATCATTTCTCTCCTTTTCTACTGCAAGTTTCTAACATGAAGTGTATTAGAAACCTAGTTCTGATTAACTTCCTGGCAGAACATTTTTAATTTCTGAGTTAAGGCTATGTTTTTTATTTAAAGTGACTGCATCACTGTCTATTCTCTAAGAGTCAGCTGAAAAGTAATAAGACCTGCCCAAGTTTTCATCAACGGATGAGAAACAAACAACAGAGGACACAAGAAAATATTCTGCCACGTAAAACACCTACAGTGCCTTCACAGAGTTGAGAAAAAACACACTTTTGAAAAGATTTGCCACAGTGAAGAGAAGAAACTTGCAGAACTTTCTGTTTTGTGTTTTCAATTAAAAAAATCAAGAAAACACTGTCTTTTTGAATGCAAAATATTCCTTGAAAATCAGTAAGTTGGGAAGTAGATTAAGAGGGGTAAGAAACCAGTGAATCCACTAAATAATCATGGAATTAAAATATCAAAAGAACATCTAAAGAACCACGTTCACATTGCAGAAAACAGAATCACTGAGATAGAGGACTAACTTGAAGTACCTTTGCAGAATGCTGAGAAAACAGAGCAACAATGGCTATGGTTAATAAGTCCTTACTGAACACTAAACACATTACAAAGGAAGAAACAGACTTGGCAAGATCACCAAGCATGCCCAGGCAAACAGCCAGTCAGGGACAGAGCAGAACCCAAACTCAAATTTGTCAGACACCAAAGCATGTCTGTTTACCATTACACTGTGCTAAATACAAAGACCTGACAATACTTAGATCTGAAAGAGAGTGAATGAAGGTCCAACTAACAGATGACAGGTGTTTAAAGGGAAAAAAGCAGAACAAATTGAACATTAAAAAACATAAAAATAAAATAGAATAGTATAGTTGAAGGTTGAAGTCAGGTAGCATGATGCCTCCAGCTTTTTTTTTTTTTTTTTTTTTTTTTGCTTGGGATTGATTGTCTTGGTTTTACGAGCTCTTTCTTGGTTCCATATGAAATTTAAAGTAGTTTTTTAGTTCTATGAAGAAAGTCAATGGTGCTTGATGGGAATAGCATTTAATCTACAAATTATTATGGGCAGCATGACCATTTTCATGATATTGATTCTTCCTATCCATGAGCATGATATGTTCTTCCATTTGTTTGTGTCCTCTCTTATTTCCTCCAGCAGTGGTTTGTAGTTCTCCTTGAAGAGGTCCTTCATGTCCCTTGTAAGTTGTATTCCTAGGTATTTTATTTTCTTTGTAGCAATTGTGAATGGGAGTTCACTCATGATTTGGTTCTCTGCTTCTCTGTTGTCAGTGTATAGGAATGCTTATGATTTTTGCACATTGATTTTGTATACTGAGACTTTGCTGAAGTTGCTTATCAGCTTAAGGAGATTTTGGGCTGAGATGATGGGGGTTTTCTAAACATACAAACATGTCATCTGCAAACAGAGACAATTTGACTTCCTCTTTTCCTATTTGAATACTCTTTATTTCTTTCTCTTGTCTGATTGCCCTGGCCAGAACTTCCAACACTATGTTGAATAGGAGTGGTGAGAGAGGCATCCTTGTCTTGTGCCGGTTTTCAAAGGGAATGCTTCCAGCTTTTGCCCATTCAGTATGATATTGGCTATGGGTTTGTCATAAATAGCTCTTATTATTTAGAGATATATTCCTATACTACAAGGCTACAGTAACCAAAACAGCATGATACTGGTACCAAAACAGATATATAGACCAATGGAACAGAACAGACAGGTTTTTTTCAACAAACCTGACAAAAAGAAGCAATGGGGAAAGGATTCCCTATTTAATAAATGGTGCTGGGAAAACTGGCTAGCCATATGCAGAAAACAGAAACTGGACCCCTTCCTTACAGCTTATACAAAAATGAACTCAAGATGGATTAAAAACTTAAACATAAAACCTAAAACCATAAAAACCCTAGAAGAAAACCTAGACAATACCACTCCCAGACATAGGCATGGAGAAAGATGTCATGACTAAAGCACCAAAAGCAATGGCAACAAAAGCCAAAATTGGTAAATGGGATCAAATTAAACTAAAGAGCTTCTGCACAGCAAAAGAAACTACCATCAGAGTTAACAGGCAACCTACAGAATGGCAGAAAAATTTTGCAATCTACCCGTCTGACAAAGGTCCACAAATTTGCAAGGAAAAAACAACCCCACCAAAAAGTGGGCAAAGGATCTGAACAGACACTTCTCAAAAGAAGACATTTATGCAGCCAACAAACATCCGAAAAAAATCTCATCATCACTGGTCATTAGAAAAATGCAAATCCAAGCCACAATGAGATACCATCTCACACCAGTTAGAATGGCGATCATTAAAAAGTCAGGAAACAACGGATGTTGGAGAGGATGTGGAGAAATAGGAATGCTTTTACACTGTTGATGGGAGTGTAAATTAGTTCAACCATTGTGGAAGACAGTGTGGTGATCCCTCGAGGATCTAGAACCAGAAATACCATTTGATCCAGACATCCCATTACTGGGTATATACCCAAAGGATTATAAACCATTCTACTATAAAGACACATACACACGTATGTTTACTGCAGCACTATTCACAATAGCAAAGACTTGCAACCAACCCAAATGCCCATCAGTGATAGACTGGATAAAGAAAATATGGCACATATACACCATGGAATACTATGCAGACATAAAAAAGAATGAGTTTATGTCATTTGCAGGTTCACGGATGAAGCTGGAAAACATCATTCTCAGCAAACTAGCACAGGAACAGAAAACTAAACACTGCATGTTCTCACTCGTAAGTACAAGTTGAACAATGAGAACACCTGGACACAGGGAGGGAAATATCACACACTGGGGCCTGTTGTGTGTCTGGGGAAAGGGGAGGGAGAGCATTGGGACAAATACCTAATACACTGGGGCTTAAAACCGAGATGACAGGTTGAGAGGTGCAGCAAACTGCCATGGCACATGTATACCCATGTAACAAACCTGAACCTTCAGCATATGTATCCCAGAACTTCAAGTAAATTAACAAAAGTAAAATAGAATAAAGCTTTTCTGAACTGGATAAAAAGTTAATTCTCCAAATGAAATTATCTTATCCAGATAGAGCATTGGGCAATTGATCTAAAAAATATAAGAACTGTTTCTTTATACAGAAGTGGGGGTGAGAAAGATGAAAATAAAATAGGTAAAGAATTGATGAAAATGGTAGTGTTTCCTTCTGTTAAGCATGTGGTGAAACAAGTATTCCCATTCATGGAAGTATCAGGTAGTATATAAATTATTCATTGTAATAATCTAAAATGCAAGCATGAAATCATGTGAAGAAGGAAGACATTAATTTTATAATCAGAAAAGATATTAAATATATAAAAAGTTTAAAATTGTAAGCAGAATTACAATAACATTTTAATATTTAGTGTAGATTATTAAAATACAAAAAATGCTTGCTTCCTATTCATAGACTCTCATGTCTGAGGCTTTTTTTTCATTGGTGGAAAATATTGTAGTATCCCCTCAAAAATTCTAATAGAAAACTCTAAACACATTTTACATATAAACTAACAAACAGAGTAGGCCTGTGTTGAGGTTGGCAATATTCTTTGAATTCTTTGGTGTAACCCTGGAGAAGCAGGATAGGGCAACAGATGGTGGCTGGTCTCTAAGACAGAAGAGGTGAGTTCTGCTGTGGTTCTGCTATTTACTGTCTTATCCCGTGCAAGTCAGTTTCTCTCTCTAAACCACATACCTATTCTAAGATACCCTCAGAAAATATTTCTTGCCCAAGTCAGTTGGCAAAGCGACGTAAGTATTAAGTGTTGGAACAAGGAAGGCTTTGTGGAGCCAGGATGCCTGGAAGATAATCAGAACATTTAGAAAAGGAGGAAATTCCAATTAGTGGAAACAGTGAGAAGAAAAGGAACGAAGTTCCGACCACATGGGAAGCTGGCTTTTCCTAGCCAGTACAGACAGAATATAGAGAATAGAATAATATCTCAGCTTTTTTTTTTTCAGTGTCTCACTTGGTCGCCGAGGCTATAGTGTTGTGCAATCATGGATCACTGCAGCCTTGACCTCCTGGGCTCAAATGATCCTCCAGCCTCAGCCTCCTGAGTTGCTAGAACTACAGGTGTGCATCCCCATGCCCAGATAATTTGGTTTGTTCTTTGTAGAGACAGGGTCTTACTGTGTTACCCAGGCTGGTCTTGAACTTTTGGGTCCTCCTGCTTTGGCCTCTCAAAATGCTAGGATGTCAGGTGTGAGCCATTATGCCAGGCTGACAATATAACATCTCAGCTTTCCATAATGATTTATAGTTTTATAATCTAATTAATTATACATATTCTTATTTGACTCTCCTGAAGATCTTAGAAGTTTGGAAGAACTGGTATCATCATTCTCCAAATAAAATGGAAAGGGACAAGTAATATTAGATATTCTTTCCTAAGCAAGTAGAAGTTCAGGAAATTAAATTAGGCAACTCATAGTAATCTGATGCAAGATGATGAAAACAATGGAAACTAGTTTAAACTCAGCATTGAAGTGATGGCGATTCAGTGTCAAATCCCAGAGAAATGATTGACAGAGGAAGAGATAATGTAGGTTTACATAAAAAGTATTTACATACTGAGGCTAGGTAATGGTAAATGAAAAAGACAATCCTGGGCCAGGCGTGGTAGCTCATGCCCGAAATCAAAGCACTTTGGGAGGCCAAGGGAGGTGGACCACCTGAGGTCAGGAGTTCAAGACCAGCCTGGCCAACATAGTAAAACCCCATCTCTACTAAAAATATAAAAAATTAGCTGGGCTTTGTGGCAGGCGCCTGTAATCCCAGCTACTCAGGAGGCTGAGGCAGGAGAATCCCTTGAACCCGGGAGGTGGAGGTTGCGGTGGGCCAAGATTGTGCCATTGCTCTCCAGCCTGGGCAACAAAAGCGAGACTCCATCTCAAAAATAAATAAATAAATAAAAATTAAAAAACAACAAAAAACAATCTCCAAACAGCATTTTCGAAACTGGGTGGCAAATTTATTTCCCACAGTTCAGAAAACATGAATGAAACAATTAGAACCATTCAAAGAGAAAACTGACTTGGCAATGTTCCAAACCTTAAAGGTTGATGATATGGGAGATTTCACTTCTATCTCAGAGTAAGACCACACCTCAACCATTTTATACAGGTAAAAATCTTCTCCAAGAAGACATTAAAAGGAGATTTCTAAACCTTATATATTTCAAGTCTTTGTTGGGCCAAGATGAATCAGAATAATTTGGAGTCTGTCTGTTCTGACTGAGCTCAGCCAAGTAGGGGCTCAGAAACCAGCTCAGATTATGGTTAATGCTGGACACTCTGTCAAACTAGGAGAGTCCTAGTGGAAGCTCCAGAGCAGGGCAGGCTGGGCCTTATCGCTGGTTCTTACAGGCACAACTGAGTCTTTTGCATGTTTAAAAGGACAGCCTCAGGTATCTGAGGCTCTCTTTTTCCTAGTCAAGGGCTCTTCCACCCACTTGTGAGGTATTTTAGACCTGTGAGGCAAATGTGCAGTTGTTTAATTCCGCAACTGATCAGAGAATGTCAGGCAGTGTAAACATACTTTGAAAATGTTTATTTCTTTAAACACATATATATTTGCACTTGTAGAAAAATGTTAATAGAAGTCAAATACGTTTTTTAATGACTTTTAATAATGTAAATACACCTACCTATCCACAAAAACTGCACACACACACAGATTCACCAGAAAGAGGGCCCATTTTATTTGCTAGATGGGCATGTGCTCAGACCTGTAAAGTCATTTCCCTTTTCTGGATTAATTTGGGGGCTAGAAATGGTGAGATCCAGGGGCGTCATGCCACCCGTGAAATCCTTGCCTAATGGTAAGAGAATTTTCTCAGTTTCTTTTTCTAACCAGGCGCTTTCCAAGCAGGTGATATGCCAACCAAGTTTCTCTTTTCCCTTTGGAAAAAGGAATGCTCATAAACTTCATTCAACAGTCTCTGGAATCATCTCAATCATCATTTGAATCAAGTCTCCTCATTTATGGCTCCTGGGTGAGGAAATACCCTTCTTACCAGTAGATTCATTTTGTTTTGCTCAACATCGATGCAATGCCATAATCTTGTTTGATGTTTAGAATTAAGTAGCCGAGCAACAGTTTTCCTTCTTTCTGATGATCAAATGGGTCCGTTTGAGGTTTCTCAGGTTATTACATGTTGCTTTGTATTTCCTTAAAAGTACCATGTATCCCACACTTAATCATAGTGCAAAGATTGACAATCTCCATGGAAACTCTTTAATTACATGGAAGTTTTATGATATATCAGTGCTCTGAAAAGTTTTCAGGCAGAAATTCTGTTATTTCTGATAATTAAACATATTGTTATACAAGAGATGACAAATACATGGAAGTAAATGTGGATTTCTTCTGTTTACTTTTTGTTTGTTGTTGTGTGCTTGTTCCTGGATAACTTTACTCGAGCAGGAGTACATACAGATGTAGAATCACCTAAATGTTTGGAGATAGTTTTTATGGTTTTTATAAGACTTTTTCCAAACTCTCCATTTCCCCCCAAACACAAATAAATTCCAAATTACTAACCTATTAAGCCTCTGCTGTAAGAAAACTGTCAGCTGTTGCATTTTTTTCCTTCATATGAGAGGCTCTTTCCTTCTCCATTTATACCCTTTCAAAGAAATTATAAGTATCTATGTTGTATTTGGCTACAAGTGTAATGCTCTACATGGCAGCATAAGTCGATGGAATTGATCAGCCATTATTTTTATTGTGGCAGATTTTTTTTATGTTTACCCTATTCCTTTTTGAGGAATATGGTACCTTTGTCATTGTTTTCCTGGCAGTAATATAGAATGATAAAGGGAATATTAAAACAAGAACCAGGAAACCAGTTTTCCTTCAGGTTCTGTCATTATCAATCTAGATGAATTTCAGGGGAATCACTCAACCCTAATTGTGTCACAATTCTCTCATCTGCAAAATGAGAGTGTTGAAGTAGATTTTTTCAGAAACCCGATTCTATGAGTGGGCACAATCTCATTCCACTTTTTGTTTACACATTTGTGCTCTAGCACATTTGAAGTTACTATTTTAATAACTGAGAGGATAAAAGTAACACCCTTTTTTGGAATTTCAGAAAATTATAGAAAAATAAAAGAATATAATTTAAATACTAAATATCACCCTTACACCAACCAGGATAATTACTGTCAATGTTTGTTATATTGGTTACCGGTGTGTTTCTTTTGCATATGCACATGTGTTTTAAATCTCTATTTTATAAATATATAAACATGTGTAATTATAAATATATTTTGTGGATGGATAAATATATATTTATAAAACATATATACTGTATATATGTCACAGCTTGTTGCTTTATTTCACTCATTATTATATTATGACCATATTTCTGTTTAGTTAAGTGTTCTTCACAAATATTATTTTTAATGGCTAAAATGTTTTCTTCTAGCACTATTCCCCAAAGACAGAAATGATCCAGTAAATTTTAACTTTAATTATAATATTTCTATAAATATTTATTTTTAAGATACTTCCTATTTGGATACTTAGGTGGTTGTAATTTTTGCTACTATAAATGATGCTGTGTGGAACATACTTGCATATGACTATTGAGAACTTCTCTGATTACTACTTCAGAAGAGTATGTGAGTTATCTTTTTCTGCACAAATTACCCCAACGTTTAGTGTATTAAAATAGTCATGAACATTTATCGCATGTTTTTGTTTGTTTGTTTGTTTTTGTGGGTCAGAAATTTGGGAGGAGCTTAGCTGGGTAGGTGGTTCTGGTTCAAGGTGTCTTGAGAATTACAGTCAAGATGTCAGCTAGAGCTGCAGTCATCTGAAGGCTTGAATTGGGCTGGAGGATCTGCTTCCAATGTGGCTCACTTTCACTGACAGAAGGAAGGCCTTAATCCCTTACCTACTGGATTCTCCATGGCTATTTAAGTGTCCTCAAAACACGAAGTGTGGCTTACACAGGGCAAGTAACCACACAGAAAGCAAGGCAGATGCTCCAGTCTTTTATGACATAGGCTAACCTTAAAAGTCACGCTCCGTAATTTTTTCAGTAACATATTGGTTACACCTTATTCAATATGGGAGGGGTCCAGTCAACGATGGACATGAACTTGAGGACATGAGAATCATTGGGGGCAATCTTGGAGGCTGGCGACTGCAGATGAATTATTAAAAATTCCATTATGGGGTCATATTAACAAGTGATTTTAGAAGAAAAAATTTTAATGATCATATTGTTTAATATATATTTATTCATATGTAAACAAAATGTGCAATCTTATGTCCTCCAGTTCCTCCCTCTTGGTTTATCTTGCCCTTTTATTTAAAATGAATGGTTGAATTTCCTATCTATACAGGGATATTGTGAGAAACTCAGGATTCTTCTCCACCCAACAACCCAAAGATTTTACAGATTTTACTGTTTTGATCACCTTTTTCTGTAAATTTACAATTTTATTGACTTCTCCATCTCTGGATTTATTTTCCTGTAGTTGCTGCCCAATTCTCAGACTGCTTTGTTATACATAGGCTATTATCCCCAGTATTATTTTAATTCAAGTATTTCAAACAAAAGATTGTCGTATATAGTCAATTTTTATTAACTATTTGGGGTAATGAGGACAATTACAGTCCCACATGGTATTTAAAAAAAACTCAAAGTTTAATATTAAACATTGCCATACCAAAATTGTATTGACTGTGTCTCCTTTCAAGAGATTTACTGCTGGCTGTTACCTTAAGCTCAAATTTACAACTCCTTGATTTTTTCCTTCCCTATTGCTTACTTACATTTCTTCTATTTATTCTTGAGTCCTATCCTCAGTTTGTTTGAGGAAACTAAAATTTGTTTGCTTCATTATGCAGAATAATTCAGTTCTGTTTCTAGCATAGCATTTTCTTCCAAATTTTCTTATAGGAAGTTACACCTTTGACACCCAAGAGGTCTATAAATAATTTTTTAAGCATGCTAAATGTAGGTCCCCACTCTCTTCTGGTTTGTAAGGTTTCTGCTGAAAGGCCAACAGTTAGCCCAAAAGGGTTCCCTTTGTATGTGACCTGCCTCTTCTCTTTGATTGCCTTTAAAATCTTTTTCTTTCCATTGACTTTGGAGAATCTGATGACTGTGTCTTGGGGATGGTTGTCTTATATAGCATCTCATATGAGTTTTAGAATTTCCTGAATTTGCATGTCATTGTCTCTAGCGAGGCTGGGGAAATTTTAGTGGACAATAACCTTAAATATGTTTTCCAAGTTGCTTGCTTTCTCTCTATCACATTCAGGAATAGTCATAAATGTGGTCATAAAGTTTTTAAAAACCTATTAGTCATAAATTTGGTCTCTTTACATAATCTCATATGTCTCAGAAGTTTTGTTCATTTAAAAAATTCCTTTTTCTTTATGTTTGTCTACTTGTATTTATCCAAAGGAGTAGTTTTCAAGCTCTGAGATTCTTTCCTTAGTGTGATCTCTTCTGTTTACTGCTTCCAGTTGCATTCTGAAATTCCTGTAGTGAATTTTTCATTTCCAGAAGTTCGGTTTAATTTTTTCTTAAAATGGTACTGAACACTGGCAGAATTCTGTCTGCAGAAGTTCTACAACAGGTAAGCATGGTCTGCCACTGAGAGAACTGGGGTGATGGCCACTGGCAAGCACTTTGGCTGGGCAGCTGAGGCTGTGCTGTAAGTGGATATGGCCAGACAGGGATCCTGGGAGAGGTAGGTAGACAGAGGGTTACTCAAATCAGACTGGTCCAGTTTCATGGGCAAGACAGCACAGCTCTGTCCAGGTCCAGCAGCTACACAGGGCTCTGGGGCTGGGTGCCCATGACCATGCTTCATTGCAGCTGTTCCTGTGCCAAACACTGTGGGCTCTGTACAGATTGGAATTCTGTCTCTGCCAACCCTCTGGGAAGTTCTTGCCAGCTCAAATGTTTGTGGGAGTCATGGGGTTTCCCACAGCTAGGATCCCAAAGGTCCATGGTTAGAGTGGGCCATGTCTATTTCACTCACTACTTCCCTAGGAGCTGCTTGGGGTCAGGAGCAAGTCTTGGTCCTTGGCAGCTCTGTGCAGGGTTCCCAGCTTCCTCCCCTTTTAGCCTGGGATCTGTGTCCTCCCTCTGTCCACTCTCAAGGCCTTGTTTCTGAAGATATTCTGAGTGAGTGTGCCAATCTACTCAATGGTCTGGTCTCTGTTGGTGGGAAAAGCTCTTCATGGCTTGCCATCTTGGCTTTCTCCTCTTCAATTTCTTGGGTAAATGTTTTACGGTTTTCATTGCAGAGATATTTCACTTCCCTGGTGAAGTAAATTCCTAGGTATTTTACTTACAGCTATTGTAAATGGGATTTCTTTCTTGACTTCATTTTCAGGTATTTACTGCTGACATATAGAAATGCTACTGATTTTTGTATGCTGGTTTTGTATCCTGCAATTAAGTGAATTTGCTTATCAGTTCTAATAGTTTTGTGTGTGTGTGTGTAGTTTAGTTTTGTTCAAATATAAAATTATATCATCTGCAAACAAAGATAATGTGACTTCTTTCTTTTTAAATTGAATGCCCTTTATTTCTTTCTCTTGTCTGATTGCTCTAGTTAGGACTTCCACCATTAGGTTGAATAACAGCATTAAAAGTGGGCATCCTTGTCTTGTTCCACATTTTAGAAGAAATGCTTTCAGTTTTTTCCCCATTTAGTATGACACTAGCTGTGGGTTTGACATATGCGGCTTTTCTTTGAGGTGTATTCCTTCTATAGCCATTTTTAATAGTTATTATTATAAAGGAATGTTGGAATTTATCAAGTGGTTTTACAGCATCAATTGAAATAATCATATGATTTTTGTCCTTAATTCTGTAAATACGATGTGTGACTTTGATTAGTTTACATACATTGAATCATGCTTGTATCCCTGGGATAAATTTCACTTGGTCATGATGAATGATCTTTTTAATGTGTTGTTGAATTCAGTTTGTTACTGTTTTCTTGAGGATTTTTACATCAACATTCATAAGGAATATTAGCCTGTACCTTTCTTTTTTTTTTTTTTTTTTCTGAGACGGAGTCTCACACTGTCGCCCAGGCTGGAGTGCAGTGGCCCGATCTCAGCTCACTGCAAGCTCCGCCTCCCGGGTTTGCGCCATTCTCCTGCCTCAGCCTCCCAAGTAGCTGGGACTACAGGTGCCCGCCACCTCGCCCGGCTAGTTTTTTGTATTTTTTAGTAGAGATGGGGTTTCACTGTGTTAGCCAGGATGGTCTCGATCTCCTGACCTCATGATCCGCCCGTCTCGGCCTCCCAAAGTGCTGGGATTACAGGCTTGAGCCACCGTGCCCGTCCTGTACCTTTCTGTTTTGATGTGCCTTTGTCTAGTTGTGGTATCCGGGTAATACTGGGTTTGTAGAATGAGTTTGGAAATACTCTCTTCTCTTGTATTTTCTTTAATAGTTTGAGCAGGAATGATATTCATTCTTCTTTAAATGTTTGGTAAAATTCAGCAGGAAAGGTATTGGGTCCCAGGCTTTCCGTGCTTGGAGACATTTTATTATGGCTTCAATCTCATACTTCTTATTTGCCTGTTCAGGTTTTAGATTTCTTCATGGTTCAATCTTTGTAGATTGTATGCATATAGGAATTTCTCCATTTCTTCTAGGTTTTCCAATTTGTTGGCATGTAGTTGCTCATGGTAGTCGCTCATGGTAGTCTCTAATAATCCTTTGAATTTCTGCAGTATCTGTTATAACGTCTCCTTTTTCATCTCTAAGTTTTTTTTTTTTTTTTTAAATTTAGGTATTCTTTTTCTAAGTTAGTCTGGCTACAGCCTTGTTGACTTTATCTTTTCAAAAAAAAAAAAAAAAACCCACGTTTTTTCATAGATCTTTTGTATTGTTTTCTTCATTTCAGTGTCATTTATTTCTGCTCTGATCATTTCTTTTACTAATCTTCAGTTTGATTTGCACTTGCTTTTTTAGTTCTTTAAGATTCATTGCTAGGTCGTTTATTTGAAGTTTTTTGACTTATTTGATGTAGGCACTTATTGCTGTAACCTTTTATCGTAGTACTGCTTTTTCTGCACTTAAGTTTTGGTATCATATGTTTCCATTTTCATTTGTTTCAAGAAAGTTTTCAATTTCCTTCTTAATTTCTCAGTTGACCCACTGATTATTTAGGTGTATGCTGTTTAATTTCCATGTGTTTTTATGATTTTCAATGTTTCTCTTTTTATTGATTTCTAGTTTTATTCCGTTGTGATCAGAGAAGATACTTGATATGGTATATGTATTTTTTAATTTTTGGACTTTTTTGTGGCCTAACATAGGATCTATACTTGAGACTGTTTCATGTGGTGAAGAAAAAAAATGTATTCTGTAGCCATTGGATGAAATGTTCTGTAAAAATCTATTAAATCCATTTTGTCTATAGTGCAAATTGAGTTCAATGTTTCTTTGTCGATTTTTTTGTCTGGAATATTTGTTCAATGTAGAAAGTGGGGTGTTGAAGTCTCAAGTTATATTCATATTAGAATCTATTCATTTTTTTTTAGTTCTAATAGTGTTTGTTTTATATATCTGAGTGCTCCAGTGCTGGATGCATATTTATTTATTTTAGTTTTAGTTTTTGAGACGGAGTCTTATGCTGCCCAGGCTAGAGTGCTGTGGCGCGATCTTGGCTCACGGCAACCTCCACCCCCTGGATTCAAGCGATTCTCCTGCGTCAACCTCCTGAGTAGCTGGGATTACAGGCAACTGCCACCATGCCCAGCTAATTTTTGTCTTTTTCTTTTTTTTTTTGGTAGAGATGGGGTTTTGCCATGTTGGCTAGGCTGGTCTCAGACTCCTGACCTCAGGTTATCCACCCACCTCAGCCTTCCAATGCTGGGGTTACAGGCGTGAGCCACTGCGCTCGGCCACATATATATTTATAATTGTCATATTCTCCTGATGACCCCTTTATCATTCTATAATGACTTTGTCTCTTTTTATGGTCTTTGTCTTGCAACCTATTTTGTGTGATATAAGGATAGCGACTCCTGCTTATATTTACTTTCCATTTGCATGGAATATCTTTTACCATTCTTTATGTTTTTAGATTGGAGCAATTAGTCCATTTACATTCAGAGTTATTATTGATAAGGGCTTACTATTAACATTTTGTTATTTGGTTCCTTTTTGTTTTGTGGCCTTGTTTTCCTTTCTTCTTACCTTCCTGGTTTCCTTTTTGTGAAAGTAATTTTCCCTGGTGCTATGTTTTAATTTCTTACTCTTTACTTTTTGTGTATCTGTTGTAGGTTTTTTGATTTGAGGTTACCATGGGGCTTGCAAATAACATCTAATAACCCATTACTTTAAACTGATGACAACTTAACACTAACTGGTGTTAATTTTAGAAACAATTAACAAATAAGCAAAGAAAAAAGTAACAACAACTCTACACCTTAACTTCATTCCACCCCTGCCCCTGCTTGTTAACTTTTAATTTTTTTTATATTTTTATCTCATATGTATATAATGTCTATGTGTTGAAAAGTTGTTATAGTTATTATTTTTGATTGGTTTATCTTCTAGTTTTTCTACTGAAGATGTGAGTAGTTCACATTCCACAATTACGGTGTTATAATACTCTGTGCTTTTCTGTATACTTATTAGTGGTACTTATTTATCAGTGAGTTTTTTATCTTCACATCGTTTCCTATTGCTTGTTAATGTCTTTTTCTTTCAGATTGAAGAAATCCCTTTAGTAGGACAGATCTGGTATTGATGATATCCCCTTAGCTTTTGTCTGTCTGAGAAACATTTCATGTTTGAATGATATTTTCACTGAATACACTGTTCTAGGATAACATTTTTTTTTTTCCTTAATCACTTTAAATATATCTTGCCACTCTTTCCTAGCATGTAATGTTTCCACTGAGAAAGCCGCCTCCAGACATATTGGAACTCCTTTGTATGTTATTTATTTCTTTTCTTTTGTTACCTTTAGGATCCTTTCTTCATCCTTGACCTTTGGAAGTTTGATTATTACGTCTTGAGGTAGTCTTACTTGGATTAAATCTGCTGGTTTAGTGTTCTATAACCTTCTTGTACTTGAATATTAATATTTTTGTTGTAAGTTTGGGATGCGCTCTGCCATTATCCCTTTTAATAAATTGTCTATCCTGATATCTCTCTCTAATTTCTCTTTATTGCCAATAACTCTTAGATTTGACCTTTTGAGGCTCTTTTCTAGGTCTTGTAGCTGTGTGTCATTGTTTTTTATTCTTTTTTCTTTCATCTCCTCTGAGTGTGTATTTTCAAATAGTGTGTTGGAAGCTCGCTAACCCTTTCTTTTGCCTGATCAATTCTGCTGTTAAAAGACTGATGCATTCTTCAGTATGTCAACTGAATTTTTCAGCCTCAGAATTTCTGCTTGGTTTCTTAAAATTATTTTAACTTCTTTGTTAAAGTTATCTGTTAAGATTCTGAATTCCTTCTCTGCATTATCTTGAATTTCATTGTACTTCCTTAAAACAGATGTTTTGAATTCTCTGAAAGGTCACATATCTCTGTTACTCCAGGATTGGTCCCAGGTGTCTGGGTCAGACCTGCGGCAAGCATAGTACTGGGTTTTGCCCAAGGTCTGTGGTGGCTATTGCCGGGTTACCACTGATGGCCCAAGAGCTCTTTATTCAGCAAGTGGTGAATTCAACCAGGCTTGTGTCTTTCCCTTCAGAGAAGTGAGTTCCCTTCTGGCCCGGGGTGGGTTTAAAAGCACTGTCTGAGAACTAGGGCCTGGAGTCAGGAAATTTAGGAATGTACGAGTGCTTTATTTTACTGTGACTGGAGCTTGTGCTTAACTAACAAGACAAAGTCCCCTGTACTCTTTACTCTTCTTTACTCAACTAGCAAGACAAAAGTTCCCTGTACTCTTTACTCTTCTTTACTCAAGCAGAAGGAATCTCTCCCCATGGCCACCACAGCTGGGAATGTGCTGGGTCACATCTGAAGCCAGCACAGTATTGGGTCTCGCCAAAGGTCCATGATGAGTACTGCCTGGCTACCACTGATGTTTATTCAAAGCCCAAGGGCTCTTTAGTGAGCGACTGGTGAATCCTGCCAGGACAGGGTTCTTTCATTCCAGGCAGCGGGTTTCCTTCTGGCCTAGGGTGTGTCTAGAAATGTTATCTGAGAGCTAGGGCCTGGAATGGGGACTTCAGGACTGTGTTTGGTACTTTATTTTACTGCGGCCAAGCTGGTATCCAAGTTGCAAGACAATGTCCTTTTTACATTTCCCTCTCTTTTCTTCATGTAGAAGGAGTTTCTCCTGAAGTTGTGAGCTGCATTGCCTGGAGTTGAGGGAGGGGTGAGGCAATCACTCCCTTGGCCACCCCAATTGATGTCTCACTAGGTTTTATGTACCCCAAGTCCACTGGTTCCAAACCCAGCGCAGCACCAGGATTTGCCCAGTTTTGCAGTCCTCGTGGTCTAGACTGCCTTTCAATTTATTTGGGACTCCAGAGCCCTTTAGCCCACAGTGTTGAGGCTAGCCAGAACTCATCAGAGTTCATCCTCTTCAGAGCCTTTTTCCTTGCTATGATGTTAAAACCAGGTACTGTGATCACTCACCTGATTTTTGGCTCCTATTGAGATGGACAGTCACCTCTGGCTAGGACTGGTTTAAATGCTCCCTCCACAGGTGCTGGCTGAATTCTGCCCTGTGTTGCTTTCTGTTGTGACAAGACTACAACTGAGTTCCAACACAAAGTCCCACAATCACTGTGCTCTCCCTCCTCCAAGCACACAGAATCCTCTCTGTGCCTGATGGCCACTGCCAGGGCATATGAGAGGGGTGGTGTCAACAATTCAAGACTGTCTTTCCCATCCTCTTCAGAGCCTTTTTCCTTGCTATGATGTTAAAATCAGGTACTGTGATCACTGTCCTGATTTTTGTCTCCTATGAAGGTGCTCTTTTGGGTGGACAGTTGTTCATTTTGTTGTTCCTGAAGAGGCAGAGGGGATGATCACTGGAAGGTTCTATTTGGCCACCTTGCTCCACCTCTTCTTTAGTCTCTTTTAATCTGGAACTGCTTCTAACGCTTTGTGTTTCACAACATTGACACTTTGAAATAATGCAAATTCCTTATGTTTTTAAATAGCCCAGAATTTGAGTTTGTCAATATTTTCTCATGATTAGACTCAGGTTGTGTGCTTCTGACAGGAAGTGCAAAAGTGATGTTATGTTTTTCTTGGTGAATTACATCAGGAGGTACATGCTGTTGATTTTTCCCACTGCAAATGATGGGGGGTTTGTTTTCAATATCAGTTTTTTTCTTGATACTTAGAATTGTTCTAAATGATTAAAATGTAATGCCTTTGTAGATTTTTGGAATTTCGTCACGAAGTTACTTTATTATAGTTCTATTTAAAAAAACAAAGAAATTAAGCTTATTGCCTATAATGCTCTTTCATTTTTTACTTATTGAAACCTTTTTAGATTTAACTCAAATTCCATCTCCTCCATGAGATCATCTTTTTAGCTTAATCAGAAGTAATTCTTTCTTCAATTGAAACCTTAAAATTATCAAACAAAGAGAGCCTAATATGAAGTCTGGTATATCGTAGGCACTCAGTGACCATCTGTCGCTTTCCACATTTTTACTTCTAATATGACATCTCACATACACTGTATTTTAAATATTTATTTGCATTATAGGTTTTTAGATTCAAAAGGAATATCAACCATAAGCTAATGTTATTTCATTTTACTTATGAAGGAATTCAGCAACAAAAGTTTGTGTAACATTCTGTTAAATGCAAGATATAGAACAGATAAAATTTCTTTACATAAAAACCCAAGATATAAAACAGATAAAATCAGAGAAACTTTGTTGAACTGGGTCTAGACCCAGTTTTTATGTAAAATTCTTATAAAAAAAGAGTCAGCTGCTAAAAAGAAAACAAAAAATAAAAATAGGATAACAGTTGCTCTATCCCTTATTAACTGAATGCACAAATGTCCTGCTAGGGGATTTTCTAATCTATGCTTTAGATCCTACAGATATGGAACTTACTAAATTCTCACTCAATAAATATTTACTGAGCACTTTCATGTGCCAGGCATTTTTTAGGCACTGGGCATACGGAGATGAACAAGACACAGATAGATACTACTGCCATGTAGATTATAGATTTGACACATAGAAAGATCTTCTTGATATCGAGTTGAAGTCTACTTGTAATTCTCTTCTCAGGGTCCACAAAGAAAAAGTCAATTGCCCAATCTATTTAAAATCTTTAACTTTATAAAGGCAGATTGGTACTATCTTTACTTCTCCAGGGTAGAACTCCCTTCAGCTGTTTTTTAGGATATAGTGTCAAGTCCATATACCACTGAAAAAACTCATCCTCTACACCTATTCCAGATGAATACAAATCTCTGAAGATACCCAGTACTCTGATGCCGTCTAATATGGCATTCATTTATTTGTTCATGCAAAAATAACAATCTTGTTCATAGCCTTTACAATTTAAAGGGAACTACACATATTTTATTCTTATTTAGCGTATTTAGGTATAAGTCTCCAATATTTGAGTCTTTATCCTGTTTTCCAGGTTATTGGCTATGTTTTCAAACTATTGACTGTCTTCAGATTTCAGTTACACATTACCTATAATGTCAGTGACACTGATTTTTGGCTGGGCCTGGTGGCTCAGGCCTGTAATCCTAACACTTTGGGAGGCCAACGCGGGCAGATTGCCTGAGCTCAGGAGTTCGAGACCAGCCTGGGCAACATGGTGAAACCCCATCTCTACTAAAATACAAAAAATTAGCCAGGCGATATGTGCCTGTAGTCCCAGCTACTTGGGAGGTTGAGGAAGGAGAATTGCTTGAACCCAGGAGGTGGAGGTTGCAGTGAGCTGAGATTGCACCACTGCACTCCAGCCTGGGTGACAGAGCAAGACTCCGTTTCCACCCTCCCCAAAAAAAGACATTGATTTTAACAAGAACAAAGTTTAGTGGAGAATCCAGTAGACTGTCATCAAAGACTTCTCCTTTTCCACATCAGAGCTAATCTCATTCCTCTAATTGACTGTCTTTCTATACGTAGTTGTTTAGCTAGTTCAACCAACTATACTATTATCCAATACATATTTTTTAATTTCCCCCATATTAAGGCATTTGTTCAACATGTTTTTTTAAATTGAGATGCATTACATTTTTGAGTTCCCTGATCTACAAATATAATGACCAATGCCAAAAAAATTATAAATTTATTTTAGTAGTGCCTATTTTCATCGAGTCCCTATTGGTTCCTGGTGGTAAATGCTTCTTGTATAAGTCATGAATTTTAATAAACCCTGGAGATTTTATAACACATTATAATTAAACAAATAATTTTCATAGTGCTGGCCACTGAGTATAGCTTTCAATAGGAAAGATTTTTAGTGAGAGGGACTCCACCGTGTAGACGTCCTACATAAGGTCTCCGGAGAATGACAATTTTAGGTAAGCAGCTGTCTTCTGCCCCAGTCTCATGAGCCTTAGATGATTTTAATTTTTCACCTGTGCTTTTTTGATCAGTCAATAAGAATGCCAATTACTGTACTATGCTAACTTGCTGAATAGATCATTGAGGGTGGATACTCTACCAAACATTTAAAAAACAAACTTTTTATTCATGTGTTGGAAAAAGAAAAACTTTGTGCCCTTTTAATAATGTGGGGTCTTGCACATAGTAGGAGCTCAAAGACAATTTAAAAATAAATATTTGTTAAAAATGTACTTATTGATGTTTCATCATAAGGTGTGGAGTTTTGGCTGTTTCAACTGGGATTACTGTAAGACATTTGTTCATAGAGGGAAGTGCCTTAATAGAGATTAAAACATTTCTTTGTCTCAACAGCTTTTGTAAATACTAGCTATATACATGGGAGTCAAGGTGTTGAGTGAGGTTAAAGGACAAAAATGTACTCATTGAACACTTATTAAAGTATATAATTTACCTCTTAATAGAAGTGAATTATTTTTTGCTACATGTTTCTTTGAATAATTTTCCAACTTCTCTTGGAATGAGCAAGAGTACTTTTCAACCTGGGTTTTACAGAAGAGCATCATTTTACCGTATCTGCCTTTCCCAGAGATCTCTCTTTATATGCCTGACGAATTATATATGGAAGTTGGAAATTTATTTTTATTGGTCTAAAATGTAACCTTTTGTGCTAAGGTAGAAACAAAAAAATCAAATATAGACTTTGCTTTTTATTGCTTATAAAATGTTTTACTTAAAAAGCTATGTTTCTAAAACTGCTTCTTGTGGGTAATACTAAACATTTTCAAAAAATTTCTTGAAGAAATTCTAAAGAGAAAAATAATTATAGGAGGCTTCTCTTTGAATTCTACTTTTTAAAGAAAAAGTAAATATATACAAATAAGGTGAATAGCAAACTCCATTTTTATTAACCCACAATTTACCAACTCCTTCATACGATTGCCTCACCTTTCTCCCACTCACATATGTAGTACTTTTTCAGTTCAAGCTTCCTTATTTCTGAATATTATCCGTTTGGTAAGGATATAAGGAAAGGGAAGCCAAAGAGGGGGATATATACTGGAGTGGAATTCTGGAGTTATGCTATCAATTGAATTTTATTGCCCCAAAAATGACATATTGAAATCACAGTCCCCAGTATCACAGAATGTGACCTCATTTGGAGATAGGACCTCTACTAGGTAATCAAGTTAAAATGAAGTCTCTAGGGTGGGTTCTAATGCAACTGTTGTCTTTACAAAAAGGGAAAATGTAGAGACAGAGATGGACACATGAAGAGGGAAGATGAAATGAAGAGACACAGAAGATGGCCATGTATAAGCCAATGAGAGAAGCCTAGAACAGATCTTGCCCTCACAGCCCTCGATGGCAACAAAATTGCTGACTTCTTGATTTCAGATTTTTACGTTCCAGAACTGTGACACAATACATTTCTGTTTTTAAGCCACTCCATTTGAGGTACTTTGTTACAACGACCCTAGAAAATCCATACAGTATATATGGAATTATTTATAAATGTAAAAATGCTTATTACAGCAAACAGTTATGTCTATGTGCCAGGTTATTAGAAAGATCTAAGCAATCTAAATATATTAACGCATTTAATCTTTACAACAACCCTTATGAGTAGGTACCATGATTTTCACCTTTTTTTAGATGATGAAGCCGAGTCTCAGAAAAGCTAATACAATTGTCCTAAGTAAGCCAGGTAGTAAGAGCTGGAGTTGGAGCTTGAATTAAGGTAGTTTTATACTCCAGCATGTATTCTTTTACCACTGCATTGATACCACACATCGCCCAGAGAGAAATAATCAAATTAATTAAAGTAATCCTCATTATGTTTCCAGAATTAGGAAGATTCCATTTTAATGGGTGAGATTTTCAATATTAGTGCTTGTATTAATTTCCTGTGGCTGCTGTAACAAATTACTGCAAATTGGATGACTTAAAACAACAGAAATTTATTTTCTCACGGTTGTTTTGGAGGTCAGAAGTCTGAGCTCAAGGGCCGCAATTCCTCCAGAGGCTTTCGAGGAGATTCTGTTCTTTATGTTTTTCAGCTTGCGGTGGCTGCCAGCATTCCTTGGTATTTCTTGGCTGCATCATTCCAGTCTCTGCCTCTGTGGTCACACTGCTTTTTGCTCTCCGTCCGTGTGCAGTTCTTCTCTGTGTCTTTTATAAGGGCATTTCTCATTGTATTTGGAGCCCAGATAATCCGGGAAGATTAGCTTACCTCAAGATCGTCAATTTAATTACATCTGGAAAGACTTTTTTTTTTTCTCCCCCAAATAAGGTGACATTTAAAGTTCCAGGGAGTTGACATGAACACATCTTTTGGGGGGAGCCACCCTTCAATCCACTGCAAGGCTATCTTGTATTTTTTTAAGTCAATGTGCTTTTCCTGTGATCATGGTGGTCCAATATCGTTTAAGTAAACTAGTGAAGAAATACAATGACAGAAGGGGAGGGTAGAAGAGAGAAAAGAAGGATAAAAGAATAGGAGAGGAAAACATTATCCTTAGGAAGAATAAACATTAAAAACCGCTATGTGCGTATCAACATTTGCCACCAAAGTGCAGCAAATGTTGCTATTTGAGAAGAATTTAAAACAAGTGAACACTGATAATTGGGGAAATGTGGTTAAATGTTTGAATAAATATATTGGAAAAAAAAGCTTTTAAGGGTCATTGAGATGATCTATTTTAAAATTATAAGCCCTTAAAAACATCATTATCATAAGAAAAGAAATGTAATTCATCATCCTAATCTTTAATAGATATGTCTCTCTGTCCTTGTTTCTATGGCAAACAAAATATAACATTTCAGCATAGTTTTGTACTATTACACGACTAAGAAACAGTTTGTCATGAGACTAAAAAACAGTTTGTCATTGGCAAGCCTTGTAAATGCAAAACAATAGTGAGTCTTCCGCATGTGAATGTTCATAGCTTGCCAAAACCTAGTTCAAAATCTAGATTTATTGGAAAATAAAATGTTATTTATAACAGAAAAGTTGGAACTTTCTTAACAGTTTTTCACGCCTTAATAATAGTACACAATGAGGATGAACAGGCAATTCACAAAAGAAACAATATAAACACTAGGAAAAAAGAAGTTGAAATTCAGTAATAAGCGAAGAAATGCAAGTTAAATATTTTTTACCAAACAGAGCGGCAGTGACAAAAATAATAATAATATCTGATATTGTAAAATATGTAAATGAAAAGGCATTTCCCTAATTGCGGTTGGGATGTAAACTAGCACCAGTTTTCCCAGGAAAATCGGATGCATGTGCATCAAAAGACTTCGAATTGTACAGATCCTTTGACCCAACAATTTCACTTATAGGCAATGTACTCTAAGGAAATAAGAATATATGTGCTCAAATATGTATGCATATGTATGTAGCTTATTTTTTGTTTATATAAGTTTGTATTAGTCACAAATTGTAGGAAATATATATGTCCAACATCAAGATATTGGCTGAATAATGTATATCCACACATCAGAATCCATGCAGCTGCTGATAAAATGATGCAGATCTATACTGATTGACAAGAAAATGAATTGTGTTAATGATACATTGGCACACGAAAACGGTTACAGAAATATATGCTTCTGTTGGTGTGAAAAGCATAATTTATTTATATATTTTATTCAGATCCATCTATATATGTTTTATTTTATTTTTTTATTTTTGAGACAAAGTTTCGCTCTTGTTGCCCAGGCTGGAGTGCAGTGGCATGATCTTGGCTCACTGCAACTTCTGCTCCCTGGGTTCAAGATTCTCCTGCCTCAGCCTCCCAACTAGCTGGGATTACAGGTGCCCACCACCATGCCCAGCTAATTTTTTGTATTTTTAGAAGAGATGAGTTTTCAGCATGTCGGCCAGGCTTAAACTCCTGACCTCAGGTGATCCACCCACCTCAGCCTCCCAAAGTGCTGGGATTACAGGCGTGAGCCACTGCACCCAGCCATTTTACGTACTTTTTACACAGAAAAATATCTGTCAGCCAAACATAATATTATTAATGTAATATGATTATAAATAATCTCAGAATGTTAGAATCAATATAAATTTATTAATATAATTGTTATAAATATCATAGATAATAAGAATATTATGTAGAATAGATAATAAGATTACATAAAACTTTTTTGGTATTTTTATTATTTTTTAACTTTTAATAATGAATTTGGACTACATGTAAAATAAAATGTTTTAGAGGTATTTAAATACATTCTTTAATGAGTTCTCCATCACAAAAGGAAGCAGTATATTAGGCAATGTTCATGAGCACGTTTTGAGATTTGACTCACTAAATTTTGCATTGTGGACATACATAGTTAATAGAAACTACACATGGAGAATTTCTTAAGGTAAAATTTTAAAATTTGTTGCCTTAGAAAAAATACATTTTCAAAATTAAATACAAAAATCCAATAATATGCTTCTGCTTCTTTCTAAGGAACAGGAGTTTAAAATTTACAATAGATATGTGACTGTCAAGTGAAGAATATTTAGGGCACAAAGAAATAAGATGAAATGAAGGGAAAATAGGCAGATTTTAAAATAAGAGATATTTTTCTGCTATTCTTGCTACTGCTTGCTTTATATTCTGAAATAAAACATTGCCAGGACCTTACTCACATTCAACTCAATTCAATACAGGTTTTTTCTGAGCTCCTAGAAGTCATCACACCACGGTCACAAGCCTCAAAGAGACCAAGCCTTGACCCTCCCATATTCAAGCAATTTCCTGATTCATACAAAAGGGAAATTTTACTAGTAGCAATTAGAAATGTTACACTGGCAATGTGACTCTGAAGAGTTCTTCTTCTTATTTTTTTTTTCTGTATAATATTATGGAGTTCAACGCAATATTTTGATATATGTATACATTGTGGAATGATTAAATCAAGTTAATTCACATACCCATCACTTCACATTTTTTTTTTGCAGTGAGGACATTTATAATCTACTCTCTTAGCATTTTCAAGTACATAGTACATTGTTATTAACTATAGTCACCATGTTATACAATAGATCTCCATAATTAATTCCTCCAGTCTTACTGAAACTTTTTACCCTTTGACAACATCTTCTCATTCTCCTTCAACCCCCCAGCTGCTGGTAACCACCATTCTGCTCTCTGCTTTTATGAGTTCGATTTTTTAAGATTGCATAAATAAATGAGATCATCAGGTATTTATCTTTCTGTACCTGACTTATTTCGCGTAACATGATGTCTTCTAGGTACATTCATGTTGTTGCAAATGAAAGAATTTTCTTCTTTTTTAAAGCTGAATAATATTCATATATATATATATAATCACATTTTAAAATATTTTTAGTTACTGGTTTTCTTTCATTTGCGCTATTCTGGAATGCCACTCTAGGCAGAAGATTGAGTTGAAAGGCCAATGCTTTCTCAAAGTAAACATGAACTCTCTGTACCTTTGTCTTCTTTGGTTGTAAATTGCTCTAAGAAAAATTATAGATATGGCAAGTAAGACTAAGAAGTAGGCTCTCTCTCAGTGTTGAATGTCTTAGCCTTCATTTAGTTTGATCACCAAGTTGAAGGTGGTTATAATTGCAACACATCTGTCATCTCATGCTTTGAATCTGTTTATTTAAATATATTTAAAATATTTATTAACAGATACATATACATGTTAAAAAGTAAGATAGAGCACAAAAGGCTTAAAATGAGGGAAATCACTGTTTTTTTTACTACTTTCCATTCCTACTGCAGATTCTGTACAAGCAACTATTTTCTGTTTGTTCCCTTCATGTTGCTAAATAATATACCTACACATATTGCATTCTCTGCTTCCTGATAGGATATTGAGGATTTACCCTCTTAGACCACCTTCAAGCTTCTTGCTAATCTTTACAAAATAATCACATGCTTTAATTTTAGGTAAAAAAATGAACACTATTTGCATTATTAAGAAGAAATACATGATTTCTCAGTGCCAAGTAGTGACCTTAGATCCATTTCTTTTCTGTTAAAACTTTTGTCTCCCTCAGTTGCTATTTTACCTTTTATTAGAGGATTTTCTTATAAAATGATTACATTTCCCAACAGAGTTTTATCAGAGACATTTTGCTGTAAAAAAAACAAAAAGACCTGGGTCATAGGTCTTTTCCTTCTTGGTGTACTCCTGGGTATAAGGATTACCACATCCTTAAGTACCAGAGGGAACACAGAAGGCAAGCAGCATATGCAACTACACATATTTAAAAATATCTTTATTCAATCTACACTTATGACTGATGGTTTGTTAGGATATAGAAATAGGTAAAGAGCTCTAAAATATAAGAACAAAATTAAAGAGACAAACCTAGGATATCTAACATTTAACTAATAGATGTTCCAGGAAAGAAACCAAGAGAATTGGGAGCAGGATGCTATTTAAAGAAAAGGGTACATCTAGATATATAGATAAATGGATAGATATAGTAATAAATATAGACATAGTACTTAAAGAACCATAAGCTCTAGATGGAAAGAGCAAGCTAGAATTTTTTTCAAGGAAATTTGTAGAAGTTTTACATTGCCTTCGAGCATCCACTGTGTGGATGAGAAGTCTGAAGCTATTCAGAAACTTGTTTCCTTCCAGTTGCTTCCTTTTACTCTCTGGGAGCTTTTAGAGTCTTCATTTTACTTTGGAATTCTAAAATTCCATAACGTGATTCTCTGTCAGTATTTTTGAAAATTATTTTGCTAGAGATTCAGTTTGCCCTTTCAATGGGGAGCTTTATGGTTCTTTAACTCCTCCAGCAAATTTTTGTTTTGTTTTGGTTAGACTTTTTTTTCCTGTAACTCCTATTCAGTCAGATGTTAGACCTCCTAGAATTGTCTTTTTTGAAAAATGTCCTTAACTTTATTTATTTTCTCATTTTTTTGGCATATTTTAGGCATTCACACATTTAATTTCCAAGAACTCTTTCTTTTCTCCAATTGCTTATTTTTCATGGCAGCATGATTAATAAAATTTAATTTGTTGGGTGATATAAATTGGAAGATATTATTACTTGTTATTGCTATTATTATTCTCCTATCTCCTCAGTTGCTCTTGTGGTGATTTTTTTTGTTTGTTTATTTTGCCTTTCATATTGTGATATTATTTTTTAAAACATGTTAATTGACAGTTTAATTGTCCATTAACAGCTGACTGTGACCTCTGTGTTTGATTTTATTTTCAGTTGGCATTCCTACCTATTAGTGATCACACAGAGAGCCACAGGACTCACAGAATGTAAGAACACCAAGCATTTGTTCCTTTAGCCTTCCTCATTTTCTCTAGAATAAAAATACCTTCATTTTCACGTCTAAGAATGAGATTTCTGATTACCATTTCATCGGAAGTGGGGTATGATGTTGTGGACATGGGTTTGAGATGATTATATGCAGACTTGCAACTAATCCCATGCTTTCAGCCCATTGCCTCAACATGAGCTTCCCATCTGGGGTTCTGCAGGATACGCTGCTTCCTTTTTTTTCCAAAGTCTTTCTTCAATGGCTCTAAGCTAAGGTCTCCTCTGAGGTGCTGCATCATTTACCACTCTTCTATCAGCTTTTTGTTTTCCAAAGTTTTGTGAAATCTGTAATCCACTGATAGCCCCTTTCTGATCTTTTGGTCATTCTTGGTTTAACTGCTTGTGTCTAAATCATCAAGCATTCATCAAGCACCTACTTTGTGCTTGGGTGCTGTGGGGGGGCACAAGACAACTATAAGAGGCAAAGACCTGCCCTGAATAAACTTAGATTTTAGCAAATGACAAAAGACCAGTGCAAATGATAATGAGTAACGAGTAGTAAGACATAGCACTGACATATGCCCCAGGTGTAGAGTGCTGTGGGAGCTCAGAGTACTTAGAGTGAGCTCTGGATGACAGAAACATTTTGAACTTGTGGGAGGAAGAGAGTTTGTGGACAAGTCTATTTCATTGATCTTTCTGAGTGTTTTTACCCTAATACAGCAATTGTATGGACTATTATTGAGGCTGACTGGCTAGTACTAAAGGTTAAATGTTGAAGAGTGGTAGGAACAAATAATCAAGAGCCTTAAAGTTTAAACCTCATGTGGTAGTAATGATGATAATTTTTAAAATGTAGGAAGAATTAATACATTGTGTGGCAGTTCATCTCTTGTAGCTCTGCTGTATAGATAAGTAAATCAAGGTGCTGATAATTAAACTTGGCCTTGACTAACAAAGGAAGGGGCCCAGAAAGACAAATACCACATGATCTCACTCATGCGTGGAGTCTAAAAAAGTTGATTTTATAGAAGTAGAGAGTAGAATGATGGTTACTAGGGACTGAAATGTTTGAGGGGTTGGTGTTGGGGAGATGTTGGTCAAAGGATACAAAATTTCAGTTAGATAGGAGAAATAAGTTTAAGAGAGCTATTGTACAACATGGTAACTATAGTAAACAATATATTATATTCCTGAAAAATGCTGACAGAGTGGATGTAAAGTGTTTTCATCACAAAAATGATAACTATGTGAGGCGATACATAAGTTAATTAGCTAGTTCATCATTCCACAATGTATGCCTGCTTCGAAGCAATATTTTATGCATGGTAAACACATACAATTTTATCCATCAATTAAAAAAATTAAAAAAAGAAATGAGTTCTTGGTCTGAGGTCTTCTTCACTGCACATGGTCTAAATCTCAACTCTAATGATAAGGTAAAGCTTTTCATTCCTTTTATGCATGAAAATTCTGCACATACTCAGAGATGCTACTAAGCTGAACATTATAATGTAAAATTGTGAAGCAGAATGCATGCTTTACACAGAATTATTTTGAGTAATGTCTCCTTCAGTCTTCATTCACTGATTCATTCATTTGCTCACTAATTTGTTCAATATTTTATTCATTCTTTTCATGCAGGTGCTAAATGCTGGAATACAAATATGAATGAGCCACTTATCTCAACGGCTTTATTTTCTGGATATAAAGAGACAATTTCTTGGATTCTTTAGGTTATTTCTAGGCCACGCTAGTGTTTCTCTTTTGACTTTTTTTGCAGGCCACCCACGATCTGGAAAATAGAGTTCACTTTTTGCCTTTCTGATAACGCAGCAAGAACACTATGGCCAGGTATTAGATTTAGTAAACAAATCTCCAAAGTATTTTTTCCAAAACATTTTATCCAAAATATTTCCTAAAGCTCAGAACATTTCCTCTCTTGATTTTTAAATCCCAGTGTCTTTAATGGATATTTAATCTGCATGTTTCTGGCTCATTTACATGTAACTCAGCACAACATTATTTTATGAGAGTGTTTCAATGTCCAAGAATTTTCATGAGTTTCTGGTATTCTCTCTTTTTCAGTACTAACCCCCACTGCCTCTACCACCTCCTCCACCGTATTGAAACCTGGAAATCCTATTATGTCTGCAGCCTTAAAGTTCAAGTTCTGTTGAAAACCTAAAATTCAGAATGTTTGATGTCAAAGGTATATTTTCATTACTGTATTCCATATCTGTTTCTCCTGTTGTATGTTTCAGAAAAGTTTAGAGGAAGGAAAGGGAGGAAAGGACCATTTTTTTCTATGAAGACTTTGGCACATACGTGTTCTGCTGGATCTTTCCCACATGCAAGTGTGAACATGAAGACAGAGCAGGACCTTATTTTTCCTTGAAGAATATGCTGACATGGGTATTTTATTTTGTCGTTGGAATTGAGTTTTTAAAAAGCTGTGCTGAATCAGAAGGTGAAAACAGTGATGGAAAGTTTCAGCATCATTCTGCCTTCCCTCTCCTTTCCATCACCAAGAAATAACAATAATAAAAAATCCCACTGAGAATATGCAGCACATTCCAAGAGAGTTGATCATAATTGTGTTTTAGCAGTCCTTAAATTTTATAAAGAAATGTCCAAATTAACCTAGTGGAGCCTGTAGTTTCATATCTTTTACCTTCCAATTGCTTCTATTATTGCTATGGCCATGATTGTTATTACTGCAGGCATCTCACTATGTTTTCAAACAAAAGCCTGGCTCCCATTTCTGAAAATGTCACAAGAACTAAGCTCCCTGTAAAATTTTAAGGAAACATTTTTAAACTAAATCTGTGCAGGTTCAATCTGAAGTTCATTAATGGCTTCTTTTAAGCCAAACACGGTCTTGCGAGGCCCATTAGTGTGAGCTGGAGACGCTGAAGGCCCATATAGCTTCTTGGAGTCCAAGAATGCCTCACTCGAGCTGGCATCATGCCCCAAAGTGTGCTGTTTGGGGCCTTTACTGAGTCCAGGTAAAATTCACATCTCATTTCTTTTTCTTGATTCTGTCAGTGAAGAGGAAATATAAGATAGTGCTAGCCTGCCTGAAGAATTAGCAGCCAGATGATGGGTCTCCTTTATTGGCAGGACTGAGGCAGCTTTTCTGCATGTGGTGTCTGTTTAGCAGAATGTTCTGATGTTGCTCTGTGGCATCCTCATTTGTGGTTTCTTAATTAGAAATGCTATGATCATGCTATGGCCAAATATATAATAAGGCTCCGTGGGATACAGAATTCTTCATAGGGCCTGTGAGGCATCTGCATCTTCTTGGAGAGACACACTTATAAGGGAACTTCTTATCCCTAGGCTTGATGACTAGACCTTGTGATGAATAAGCTTGCATTTGAGTGGCCTATTTCTGACTGTAATAGTAATGGTTCCCATTTACTCATTCAACTGATTCTATGTACCAGGCACCATCCTTGGCAGTGGGGGTATACTGGTGAATAATAAAGACAAAATATATCCCTCAAGGATGTCGCAGAGACACATGACAATAACACAATTTTTTTTTGGAAATGCTTTGAATAACTCCCCTAAGAAAATTAAAGCAGGAAAACAGGATGAAGAATGATGGGTTGTGTATTTGAGTGGTACCTGTGGGAACTATTTCATCAGATAGATAAGCCAATTGGGGAAGAACTCCCAGAAGGACTGGCAATAGGAGGTATCTAGATGCAGTGAGAGAATGAACCACAGAATATCTGGGAGAAACTAATCCTAGGAAGAGTAAATAGTTAAGGGCGAGTGTTCTGGAGTTGAGATAAGCCTTGTATACTTGAACAGCAATGAAAATCCATCTGGGTAGAGGAGACTGAAGTAGAATAAGTATTAGAAGATGAAGTTGAATTTTTCACTGTCACTATTTCATCAATCATGAAATGTATCTCTTGCTCCTTGACTTTGGGATCATCCACTTGATCCCAAGTAGATGGCGGAGACAACAGGATGCCAGTTCTGACTGGGGGCTTTAAGAGGGGTGGCACAATTTCACTCTACCACAGCTAGTCCACCATTCCCAGGAGGAGGAGGAGAGAAGCATGGAGAGAAAGTCTTCCTAACTGCCGCAGCCTGAGCAGTCCTGCCCCCAGAATGGCTGGCTAAAGCAAATCCACTTAGCCAATTCACAGATTTGTGAGAATAAATGATTATAGTCCTTGAGTTTGTGTTTTCTTTTTTTAATGCAACATTATTGTGGCAATGGTTAATCAATATAGGAACCTGATCATTTAGGATCTCCAGGGTCTTGTTACAAAGTCAGATGTCCCTGAAGTATAATGAAGTCATTAGATGGTTTTGGGTAGGGAAATGAGATAAGTTGAATTAAGTTTTTAAAAGATTATTAAAAGTCTTCACCTTGTTGAAGTATAAACTATAGAAAAAAAGAGAGATGCCAGGTAGTTCAGAAGCAATAGTTCAAGAGAAAGATGGTAGTGGTCAAAATGCTCCCTTGTTTATTAAAAAAAAAGATAAACAGTAAATTCTGATTTCTGTCTTAGAACTTTGGTAATTGTATGACAGTCAGTGAAATCAAAGGCATTAATATGTTCTGTGTTAAGAATATGTGCTGTGCTCCACAAATAGAATGAATTTTCCTACAGTACAAACAGTCAAATCTAGTAGAACTATTTTTTGTTCACATGAAAAACAGAAAATGCAGCTTGAAATTAGGAAAAATCTCTCCTGAGCTTTGAAGTATAAAAAGAGAAGCCACTGCGTGGAGAGAAGAAACCAAATACTCTCTCGGTTCTGTGTCTGAAGTCCGGGAGAACTGTACAGCCATAATACAGTAAGAAGGAGAGAGAGAGCAAGTGTGCTTTGCACTTGAACAGTAAGTCAGGAGAACTAATGTCGCTGTCATGTCTCTAAATAATCTTGAGTAAGTGAAGTCATATCTCTTCCTTGGGTTTCCATGTACTCACCAGAAAAATAGGATAATAAGTGCCTTAGCTGCTTATAAGCTTACCCTGAGAATTATGTGTGCTAAAACACTTTGAAAAAAATATAGTGCTATGTCTATAGAAAATACAATTATAAAACTTGAAAACCAGTCAAGATATTTGCTAGTAAAAGATAATTAGTACTATATATGCAAGAATTCCTGCTAATTTACCTCAAATATTGTAATTATTAGCACACCTAGGGAATTTCCATTTTTACTGGATAAGAGTTGGATTACATCTGAGTGTGACCTAGCACAATTGCTCTTATATTCAAATTTTGAGCTAAAAAAGCCTGACACCCAAATAGAAAATATATCAGACTTTCAAAGTGGTTCATTATCGAGGAGGTACTAGGGAAGGATTCTGGCTCAGCTAGAGGTTTTTTTCTGTATTGAAGGAAGAAATTATGTTTTATTTTTTTTCTGTATTAAAGGAAGCATTACTCTCTCAGGAAAAAAAAAAAAAAAAAACTTCTACCAAAATTACAGATGCTTTGCCAAGCCTACGAGTAACTTCACCTGCTCATATGAATTATCTATTCTGATATTTGTCCTAAAATAGAAGACAAGGAATGATGAGAGCTCTCATGCATGCTTTTTCAATTTCTCCTGCCCACTTTAAAACTCCTATGTCATTTGAGGGAAAATTCTACTTCACTTATAAGGACAACTGTAAAATCTTCATGCGAACTGACATTTTAAAACCAAACTGCCCACTTGTATTTTATCATTGGTCAAAAATACTGTTGGTCTTGTGTTCCAAAATAAACCAAAATAAGACTGTAAGTGGAAAAGTTGGGTGAGGCCATGAGGACTCTGTCCAGAGGGGAGTGATCTGGCCAACTGACTTTCCTTCTCAGGTAAAGGGAATCTCAGGCTTCCCCACAGAGTAACTAGGGGACAGAAGTTTTCCTTTCTTTCCTTTATCTATGTCCAATAAGGCAAAAGGAAGTTCTGGAAGGAGACATGCACTCTCCAGTCTGGAATTTAGCCCCCTAATTTGGCACTGTATTTTTGTCTGTTACTAGGGCTCCTCTGCAGGGACAAAGTTGTCCTATGCTAGCTGACAGTGAACTGTGTTGGTTCTAATCATCAAACAGCAACAAGCCCTTCTTCTCATTAATTTTCTGATCTTTATATCATCAGATGTTGTGGGAAATTATAGGTATACAATTCAAACCATCTATTTGAGGGCCAAGAGGCTCACAAATGCAAATTATGCCTAACACTTTTCTCCAGCAGCCAGGAGGGCAACTAGGGTACTACTTGATGGCTTTTTCTTTATGGTATGAATAGTTTGAGACTCTTGTTTCAACTGCATTGTAGTTGCTTATTTCCTGATTTCATGTTTGCTTTAAAAATTGTTTTGCACTAATATTGTTTATAGTGCTTTATAAGCAGTGGTCTTTGAACTTTACAGAGAATGTATGCCCAATTTTGTGTATAAATGAATATATGTATTGTGGTGAACTGGGGATCAGAAGCGTTCATGGTATTCTCAAGAGGTCTGTAATGCAAAAATGGGAAAGGTACCTTGCTAATAAAGGAGTCACTTGTCTAGTCAGCTCAAGAATGTTAGCCTTAAGCTACTAAGGCAAGACTGGACCCATAGTCAAATAGGATGAAATAAAAGCTGGGGCCACTACCCAGTGTGCTTCAGATTCCATCATCTAACCACTTTTGAATTTGAGCTTTATTTCTTCCTTTGGTTTCATATTCTATAGTCCTTTGGCTTGTAACCTGCAGACCTTTTTACAGCATACTACCTTATTATTGATAGGTCATTTGAACAATCTATCACTTTGATTTGTTTCTTCTTTGCACTAGAATCAAAAAAAAAAAGAAGAGGAATGAAGAAGGGCTAGAGAGGGGTTAAGGGGGAAAATGAGAAACTCAAAATCTTTCATTTATTCTCAGTTAGGCTCCCTTGATATTATTACTCTCCAGTTCTGAACCCAGATCCAGAGATTCCACGGTTCCACAGTCTCTGACTACCTAGAAATGAAATTTAGATGTGTAATATAAGTTTTGGTAGTTCTAAGAATAGGAGAGCCTTTCACTATGTCTTTCTTCTACAAATTCAGTGACTCCATTCCTACCACCCAAGCCATATGGAGCATGTCTTTTCCAACCTCTAACAGACCAAATGGGTTGTTCTCTTCTTACTTGGTGTCATATTTGGATTGACTTGATCAGCCGCATGATTTGGCATTTCCTGTTGCCTGGTTTGCTAACAAGGAGTCTTCCATTCTGGGCTGCTTGGACTATGAGAAAGTTGCATCCTGGCTCCTTCTAACTTTTGCTCTATTCTCTTAAACTGCTTCATCAGACAGGATCTCATAACAGCTCTCATCTGGCCTCCAGACACATGTTGATTTAGCAGGTTACATTTTCTTTTCCTTGTCTTTTTTTTTGGAAACAGTCCAATAGATGCAAGGGCCGCAAAATGTTTAGGCACTTACTGTCTTTAAACATTAGAGAAATAAACTGCTGGTCATTGATTTAGCACTTCCAAATCTCATGCACAAAATTACAAACATAAAGTGCTCAACTTTTATTTGTTTATTTTATTCTTTTGAGACAGAGTCTCACTCTGTCACCCAGGCTGGAGTGCAGTGGCACGATCTTGGCTCACTGCAACCTCCGCCTCCCAGGTTCAAGTGATTCTCCTGCCTCAGCCTCCTGAGTAGCTGGGATTACAGGCATGCACCACTACGCTGGGCTAATTGTATTTTTAGTAGAGACACAGTTTCACAATGTTGCCCAGGCTGGTCTCAAACTCCTGAGCTCAGGCAATCCACATGCCGCGCCTCCCAAAGTGCTAGGATCATAGGCATAAGCCACTGCACTCGACCTCAACTTTTAATAATTGGAATAATAATAAAGATTTTTTGTAAAGCCAGGAGAAAGTGAAAATGACTTTTAAAAATATCACTGGAAAGTCTAGGGTGAAAACTTGGCCATATAATGTGCTCCCTAAAGGAATACAGATTATATATCCCACGTGATGACTCCCCAGACTCTGAAAACAAAGCTAGGTGTAAGCTCAATTCAGATTCTAGTTCTTACTCTGCCATGCTGATTTTGTGGGTCACCTTGGGCCATAAGTTTTAATTCTTCAGTACTCATGATTTTTCAGCTGAAACACTGTAACTACTGTAATTTTTATTCTTTTAAAATATTCCTTGACGCTGAAACACATTCTTAAACATATAGACAACATCATATACCAACTACACAACACAGAGAAGTCATATTTTACCATCTTCTGAAAGTCTAAAAGATTTTGGAGGAGTGAGTTATTTTCTGAAGTTGCATTAATGTTACTGAGATCCTAGGTTGCCATTTAGGACACCGAACCAAGAGTAGCAAGTTGGTGTCTCCACAAAGCCAAAAACAAAAAACCTGGAGAGAGAGAAAAATAGAATAGAGCATATGTCAGTGCTGACATGGCTTATCTTGTTGACATGTTTTAACAAAATGTTTACTTCAGAGCCCTCTGTTCAGCAGAATTGAGTTGAAGGTTGCCAACCAAAATGGTTAATTAGTGTCTAATCAAGACAGCTAAAATGAGTAGTTAGTTCCCATCTTTGAGAATGTCTCATGTCTAAAAAAAGTTTTAAATAAGTTTGGCCTGCCTGACAGGTGTCAACTATGAGTGAGGCATTTGTAAGGCCACATGAAGCATAAGGCCAACTGCCTGGGACCTCTGATTGAACTTGTCAACCGAATTAGGTGCTTCCATCTGGACATCAGCTCTGCTCCTACGCGTAAGAACTGACCCGCTGAACTGAGGTCATAGATACCAACTCCAACTCCCGAGTTTACCTAAGAGTTTTGAAATAGTCACCAATTCTTGACTATTTTTTTAAAGCAGTCTGTTCTTGTGGCAGAATTCTTATCTAACACTTGGCATCTTTTTCTTTTTCCTTCCTTCTTCCTTCCCGTTCTCCCTCAATCCCTTCTTTTCTTCCTTCCTGGATACTTGTTCTTAAAATTTTTATTTTCTAAATCTAATCTTGTTTTTAATGCTCAGGATGAGGCACAAGAACCTGATTTAGAGATGTATCATATTTGACCTACTGGGAAGGCCTCCATGATGCAGAAAATAAAGTTGAGAATAGAAACTAGGGGGAAAAGGTTTGTAGTATATTTTCATGCTCCTAGTAAATAAAATCCATTTACTTCCCAAATTTACATTTTCCTTTAATAATCAAGAACAGTATTCTCAAACACAGAATCTGCTGGAGTTCAGTGTTTAATTGGCTATTTTTTAAAGATGGCCATGGATCTTTGTCTTCAAATTATTATATAATTGGCAAATAACCAAAGTTCTAACAAATGCTTTCCTCATTTCATACATAAATGACAACTTCGCTTATATCCAAACTACACTTGCTCATCAGTTGCAGCCATACATTTGGCTACAGAAACAAGAGTTAGGTAAAAATCAAAGAAAACACTCATTCTGTGAGAATTTTAATTTAATTAAACCAATTAAGTTAATTTAACCAATTAAGGTTATTTAAAATTTTAGGTGATGTCATATATTTTACTATTATTTCTAAATGCTTTGCTGAACATCTTTTATATCAATAAGTTTGTAATAAATGTATATCAACATATATTTATATAAAAGCATACTTTTTTAAAGATTGTTTTCCCATGTATATAATATTTAATTATTCATCTTTACTTTCATTTGTTTCCTAGTCCTATTCTTTTCTTGTTTCTTTAAGTAAGAATTTTTCCTTTTTCTTATAATGTTCGCTATTAGTAATACAGCCATCCAAAGATTCAGTCAGTTGTCTAGGGAGGGTAGTAATATAATCGCCCAACGGGTTCACCTTGCCCTCTGCCTAGACAGAACCGATTTATCAAGACGGGGAACTGCAACGGAGAAAGAGTAATTCACGCAGAGCCGGCTGTGCAGGAGACCAGGGTTTTATTATTACTCAAGTCAGTCTCCCCGAGCATTCGGGGATCAGAGTTTTTAAAGATAATTTGGCGGGTAGGGGCTTGGGAAGCGGGGAGTGCTAATTGGTTAGGTTGGAGATGGAATCACAGGGGGTCGAAGTGAGGTTTTCTTGCTGTCTTCCATTCCTGGGTGGTGAAATGGCAGAACGGGTTGAGCTAGATTAACCGTCTGGGTGGTGTCAGCTGATCCACCCAGTGCAGGGTCTGCAAAATATCTCAAGCACTGATCCTAGGTTTTACAATAGTGATGTTATCCCCCGGAGCAATGTGGGAGGTTCAGATTGGAGCCGGAGGCTGCATAACCCCTAAACTGTAATTTCTAACCTTGTAGCTAATTGGTTAGTCCTGCAAAGGCAGACTGGCCACCAGGTAAGAAGGGGTCTTTTTGGGAAAGGGCTGTTATCAATTTTGCTTCAGAGTCAAATCATGAACTGGATTCCTTCCCGAAGTTAGTTTGGCCTATGCCCAAGAATGAACAGCTTAAAGGTTCGAAGCAATATAGAGTTGGTTAGGTCTGATTTTTTTCACTGTCATTATCTCCTCAGTTATAATTTTGCAAAGGCAGTTTCAGTAAGAATGGAAGTATATTTTCATGGCATGTATATAATTTTTGTTTAGAGAACTACTCATTTTAAAATGTGGGTATTAATCATGACTTAAGTGGATTGCAACTTCTCAAGTCGCCACCTTTTACCTGAAATGTCTATGATGTCTGTGCATCTGCAGTAACTGTACACCTCATCCACTGGCTGCACATTCAGCATAGTATTTTTGCTTAAGAGAGAAAACATGGCAAGTGGATATGGATACATGGCTTTAGAAATAACAATAGGTAACACAGAAGAATTTTCTACTAGATACTAATTTTTATTAACTAAGCATGTAATTGATATTTTGGGCTTGTGAAATAAGAGAACAAACCCTCAGTGGCACACATTTAACTTGACACCACATTTTTTTTAGTAAAATACTTTATTGGCAATCAGGGGTAGTTCTGAGTTTTGTGGGGCCTGAGAATTATATTACTTAGGGTGTCCTCTTAAAAAAAGGGGGGGCACATTATTTTACACAATATATAAAATATTATTTTCACAAGAGTGAATATTTATTTAGAATACAAAATTACAACAAATTATAAATTGTACGAAGTTGACACATGGCCACAAACATTACAACATCAGGAAAAATAATAATTCATACTGCCTTTTTATATGATGACAATTTTTAAATTACATCCATACAAAAGATAGAAAGATAATTTAATCTTTCTTCTAGAAGGGTCAATAAAAATTTGTGATTTTTATTGAGGAAAAATTTTCCTTCAGTTTCTTAACTTGTTATTGGAAATGTCATGTAAATGTTAAGAATTGCTATCAAATTTGAGGAAACCTCTCTCATCTTTTTTTTACATATGAGCTGTAAGATTTGAAGGGTGTGTATGAGTGTGTGATTAATTGTAAATACTATTCAAATTTATGATATTCTTTAACTAATGTGTCATTGCTGTCCTTGTTGTAGTGACACATGAGTTTTATGACATTGTCAATGTCAATGTTTTGTGTCAAATAAAAACAATATAAGAACCAGTAAACTATAATTGACCAAAGGAAGAAAATGAACAACACTATATTCCAGCAAAGGTGAGGAGTCCCATTTGGATAAGATACAGGGTGCAGGTAAGAGAGGAGAGACAAAAAAGAAAAAAAAATATTGGAGTCAGAGAGCGAAGAAGAGCAGGCTCATATAATACAAAGAACGTTATACAGTAGGCAAAGCCAGATGTGAATCCTAGCTTTGCCATTTGCTACCATATAGAACCTTGCTACCATTAACTAAACTATGCATGGAAATGACTGCCAGACCATAAATAAATCTCACCAGAACAAACTAAAAGTGTCTTCAAATCTTCCTTAGCCTATTCCCAAAAATGCTTGTGGCTCTTCCAACACCACCCAACATAAAGGTAAGTGTGACAGAAGAAAAGCTGGAGTGGAAAGTGTCAGTGGAATTAACCAATTGCAGAGACAATATCTTACACTTTTCAATTTTGTAATAATCATAAAAAAAAAACATTTATAAGGCCCATTAGGGCTGTAAGATTGTGCAAGTGAGAGGCCCAGAACGGTAAGTTTTATCGGTTTCACAGTAAACAAGCCGCTGCTGGCAATGTCATGGTGGAAATGATGTTTTGGGTACTTCCTACATAACCGTGATAACCACACATTAAGATGGAAATTGAGGCTAACTCAGAAGTGGCTGCCACCCTTGCTCCTCCTCTGTACTTACAGTAAGATCACATTTCTGTGTCTGGTAATGACACTTGTAACTGTTGTTGACCATGAAAAGAACTTGTTACTGGGTATCTGAAAGCTTCCAGAGATCACTGTATTTATTCCCTGCTTCTAGCGTACTTTGATTGGAAAAGGCTGAGGAGCAGTGGAGAGACTACACGAACATATTATCCAAATTTTATGATCACTGAAAAGCTCAACACATCTTAACATGAAATAGACATTACACAGTAAAAAACAAAAATAAAATTTCTTATTTTCCAAAAAAGTAGACAAAAAAAGAACCAAATTTTTCTAAATGAGAAACATTGTGTTTGCTGTTCATTAACTTTTTTGTTATTGGATTAAATGCTGAAACTCATAAATGCTTGTTATAAAAGGATTTTATCATATTACTGCTTCTCTATATTCTTACTCCATGGAATATGATTTCTTTCCCCTGCTGGCCAGTGGTTGTCTACTCTGGCTATAAAATAGAATCACTGGAGTACTTTTAAAAAATACCCATTTCCTAGGCATACTCGTAAGTATTTGCAACTTAAAAAACCAACCTAAATAATTTTAATGCACAGTTAGGGCTGATAAACAATTTACCAAATAAAAATCAGAACAAGACATCTTTAGGTTAAGCTTCAGCGGTTCCATTACTGTGCCAGGATTTAAGAGAGAGGAAACAGAGTCAAGAGTCTGTTTATTTCAGTCTACAAGCATTATAGCTCCACCTACTGGGAGGATGGGCCTTTAAAACGGAGTGTCTACTTTATTTTTCATAAATACAGTTGCTTTCGTTTCATCCATGGCAAAATAAATTCAATTCTGATTTAATAACAAAAATTAATTATTCTCTTAGTCCACTTGTGCTGCTGTAACAAAAATACCTTCAACAACAGAAATTTATTTCTCACAGTTCTGGGGGCTGGGAAATTCAAGATCAAGGTGCTGACAGTTTCAATGTCTGGTGCGGTCCTATTTTCTGGTTCACGAATGGCACCTTCTCACTGTGTCCTCACATCGCTGAAGGAGCAATGAATCATTCTGGGATCTCTTTTATAAGGACATTAATCCTATCAGGGTTCCGTCCTCATGACCTAATCACTTCCCAAACAACATAACCTAATAACATCCCACCTAATAATAAACATTTAAGAATGTTGCAGGGAGGACACAAATACTCAGTCCATAGAAGTACCTAAAACCTGTATTTTGTAAATAAAATAAAATTCCTAGTTTCTTGGCTATGGTGAAAGGTAAGACAAATGTAGACAAACATTATCAACATACTTCTTCAAATGTTGAAGATTTCTCGAAGTAGGCGTTCCATTTTATCTTTACTTCATATCCCAACTTTTTAATACATATGCAAAGAATTCCATCCAATACCTTTTGATGAATGAATGGCACAGTTTTCACCACAGAAAAATAGTAAATGGGATGAAAACTTGTGCTTTGGCTCCTGATCTATAAGGCACACCTTCTTACTCTAAGGAACTATTTTGGAATAATTACTCTCACTTTGACCTTTACTAATTTGTTAAAAATTAGTTTTAGAAGTCCTTTGGCTTTTAAGTCTTCTGTTGGGAGAGAGAAAAAGAGGCCAATGGATGGTAATGCTGTCTTTTCTTCTTCACTTTTGACCTGGCATATTTCTTTAAACTGAAAATGCTCGTCATTAAATATGTACTTTTAGTTGGTGTAGAAATACATGATAAATGCTTTCTTCTTTTTATTTCACTGTTTTCAAAATACTGAATTTGTTTTCTAAATTCCTCCAATGGTTATCAATGTGGGTACTTTATGATACCAAAATGAATGCATGAATTCGAACTTTTTTGATGTGTACAATTTTTATAGTCATTATTTTTATTGCTATTCAAATTATTCCTACTGTCACCAGTGGGAGCTCCTTCAAACTGGTTTTCAAATCCTTTAGATTTAATCCTAGGAGACTTTTTCTCCTTTTGCCTCCTCATTTTCTGGAATGACAAAATGTTCTAATCTCCTATTTTACAATTCTGCCCTAGATCTAGAATCAGCCATTTTTTCCAAGAAGCCCTAGTTCATTTAGTGGAAAATAGTAGAGACAACTGGACAACTGTCAGGACAATAGGCATTCTCTTTGCCATTGAGTTGTCATTGCTAGTCATGATCAATAGACAGGGCTCAGAAATACATGTTTTTAAAGATAGAATGTATTAAGAGTTTATACAAATATTATTCAAATTGTATTTGGAGCTGTCTTAGTCAGCTTGGGCTGCCATGTGAAATAGGAGAGAGTGGATGGTTTAAATAATAGAAATTTATTTTCTCACAGTTCTGGAGGTTGGAAGTCTGAGATCAAGGTGCCAGCAGGGTGAGATTCTGGTTGGCCACCTTCTTGCAATGTCCTCATATGGCCTTTCCTCAGTATGTAACGGAGTGAAGTTTGGGGAGAGAATTTGTCTTCCTCTTCTTATAAGGGCATTAATCCCACCATGAGGCCCCCACTCTCTAATCTAATCTAATCTAATCGAATCCTAATTATCTCCCAAAGGCCTCATCTCAGATACCATCACATTGGGCATGAAAGCTTCAACATATAAATTTAGAGCAACACAAACATTCAGTTCATAACAGAGCTATAGGGTTTGTACTAGTTTTATTCATTTTAAATAAGAATTTTATTTCTCCCACATCAAAAATCCTGGTTCTCAATATTATTAACATAATTAATAATTTGCTATAATAAAATCCGTAAGCTCCTTCTACTTTTCATATACTTTTCCATTCTCCCAAGTTTTTCATAGTTGTAGCAAATCTATATTGTTAGAACACATAGCCACTTCATACTGTATTTACTGTCTTCTACCATCCTTTAGGCTGAAGCTTACTCTCTCTCTAGTAGATTCCTCGGGAGGTATTCATGGGAAGAATATTCCCTGCATTTCTGCATATTCTTAAAAGATTTTGGCCTTTATATTTGAATATCGGTTTCAATTGTTATAAAGTCCTTTACTCACATTTACTTCTCTTAAAAATCTCAACCTACTACTACATTCTCTGCCAGCATAAATAATTTCTGTGAAAACATAATGATGGGTAATCCCAGCACTTTGGGATGCCAAACTGGGAGGACTGCTTGAACCCAGGAGTTTGCGACTGGGCAACATGACAAGAACTCATCTCTACAAAAAAAAAAAAAAAAAAAAAAATTAGCTGGCTGCGTTGGCTCACACCTGTAGTCCTAGCCATTTGGCAGACTGAGGTGGAAGTGCAAGGATTCCTTGAGCCCAAGAGGTGGAGACTGTAGTAAGCCGTGATTGCGCCACTGCACTCCAGCCTTGGCAACAGAACAAGACCCTGTCTCAAAAGTAAATAAATGAAAAAATATATATATAATATAATGATGATAATCACTTTCTTACCTTTATGGGTGTCTTGTCTTTTTGACTGGAAGCTAAGAACATTTTTCCTTTTCTTAAACGTCTAGTGCATTTAGCAGAATATCTTTTGGTGTTAATAGTCTTGTTGGTATTCCCAGATATGAAGTATATCATTTCCAACATAGTTCTAAATCTTTTTTATTGTTATTTCAGAAAAATCTTCTTGATTTATGGTTTTTAGTATTTGTTGTATTCAAATTTTTTCCCCTTCAATTCCTATTGTGTGTGTGTGTGTGTGTGTGTGTGTGTTGGATTTTATTTACCTATCTTCTATATCTGCCCATTTTGCTTGAATAGTTTTTCATGCTTATAGAATAGGTATTTACCATTGTGTTTATTACACCCTATCTCTTATTTTTTCTTTCTTTTTTTTTTTTATTATACTTTAATTTCTAGGGTACATGTGCATAACGTGCAGGTTTGTTACATATGTATACTTGTGCCATGTTGCTGTGCTGCACCCATCAACTCGTCATTTACATCAGGTATAACTCCCAATGCAATCCCTCCCCCCTCCCCCCTCCCCATAATAGGCCCCAGTGTGTGATGTCCCCCTTCCCGAGTCCAAGTGATCTCATTGTTCAGTTCCCACCTATGAGTGAGAACACGCGGTGTTTGGTTTTCTGTTCTTGTGATAGTTTGCTAAGAATGATGGTTTCCAGCTGCATCCATGTCCCTACAAAGGACACAAACTCATCCTTTTTTATGGCTGCATAGTATTCCATGGTGTATATGTGCCACATTTTCTTAATCCAGTCTGTCACTGATGGACATTTGGGTTGATTCCAAGTCTTTGCTATTGTGAATAGTGCCGCAATGAACATACGTGTGCATGTGTCTTTATAGCAGCATGATTTATAATCCTTTGGGTATATCCCCAGTAATGGGATGGCTGGCTCATATGGTACATCTAGTTCCAGATCCTTGAGGAATCGCCATACTGTTTTCCATAATGGTTGAACTAGTTTACAATCCCACCAACAGTGTAAAAGTGTTCCTATTTCTCCACATCCTCTCCAGCACCTGTTGTTTCCTGACTTTTTAATGATTGCCATTCTAACTGGTATGAGATGGTATCTCATTGTGGTTTTGATTTGCATTTCTCTGATGGCCAGTGATGATGAGCATTTTTTCATGTGTCTGTTGGCTGTATGAATGTCTTCTTTTGAGAACTGTCTGTTCATATCCTTTGCTCACTTTTTGATGGGGTTGTTTGTTGTTTTCTTGTAAATTTGTTTGAGTTCTTTGTAGGTTCTGGATATTAGCCCTTTGTCACATGAGTAGATTGCAAAAATTTTCTCCCATGCTGTAGGTTGCCTGTTCACTCTGATGGTAGTTTCTTTTGCTGTGCAGAAGCTTTTTAGTTTAATTAGATCCCATTTGTCAATTTTGGCTTTTGCTTCTGTTGCTTTTGGTGTTTTAGACATGAAGTCTTTGCCCATGCCTATGTCCTGAATAGTACTACCTAGGTTTTCCTCTAGGGTTTTTATGGTATTAGGTCTAACATTTAAGTCTCTAATCCATCTTGAATTAATTTTCGTATAAGGAGTAAGGAAAGGATCCAGTTTCAGCTTTCTACTTATGGCTAGCCAATTTTCCCAGCACCATTCATTAAATAGGGAATCCTTTCCCCATTTCTTGTTTCTCTCAGGTTTGTCAAAGATCAAATGGCTGTAGATATGTGGTATTATTTCTGAGAACTCTGTTCTGTTCCATTGGTCTATATCTCTGTTTTGGTACCAGTACCATGCTGTGTTGGTTACTGTAGCCTTGCAGTATAGTTTGAAGTCAGGTAGTGTGATGCCTCCAGCGTTGTTCTTTTGACTTAGGATTGTCTTGGAGATGCGGGCTCTTTTTTGGTTCCATATGAACTTTAAAGCAGTTTTTTCCAATTCTGTGAAGAAACTCATTGGTAGGTTGATGGGGATGGCATTGAATCTATAAATAACCTTGAGCAGTATGGCCATTTTCACGATATTGATTCTTCCTATCCATGAGCATGGTATGTTCTTCCATTTGTTTGTGTCCTCTTTTATTTCACTGAGCAATGGTTTGTAGTTCTCCTTGAAGAGGTCCTTTACATCCCTTGTAAGTTGGATTCCTAGGTATTTTATTCTCTTTGAAGCAATTGTGAATGGAAGTTCATTCATGATTTGGCTCTCTGTTTGTCTGTTACTGGTGTATAAGAATGCTTGTGATTTTTGCACATTAATTTTGTATCCTGAGACTTTGCTGAAGTTGCTTATCAGCTTAAGGAGATTTTGGGCTGAGACAATGGGGTTTTCTAAATATACAATCATGTCATCTGCAAACAGGGACAATTTGACTTCTTCTTTTCCTAACTGAATACCCTTGATTTCTTTCTCTTGCCTGATTGCCCTAGCCAGAACTTCCAACACTATGTTGAATAGGAGTGGTGAGAGAGGGCATCCCTGTCTTGTGCCAGTTTTCAAAGGGAATTTTTCCAGTTTTTGCCCATTCAGTATGATATTGGCTGTGGGTTTGTCATAAATAGCTCTTATTATTTTGAGGTACGTTCCATCAATACCGAATTTATTGAGCGTTTTTAGCATGAAGGGCTGTTGAATTTTGTCAAAAGCCTTTTCTTCATCTATTGAGATAATCATGTGATTCTTGTCTTTGGTTCTGTTTATATGCTGGATTATGTTTATTGATTTGCGAATGTTGAACCAGCCTTGCATCCCAGGGATGAAGCCCACTTGATCATGGTGGATAAGCTTTTTGATGTGCTGCTGAATCCGGTTTGCCAGTATTTTATTGAGGATTTTTGCATCGATGTTCATCAGGGATATTGGTCTACAATTCTCTTTTTTTGTTGTGTCTCTGCCAGGCTTTGGTATCAGGATGATGTTGGCCTCATAAAATGAGTTAGGGAGGATTCTCTCTTTTTCTATTGATTGGAATAGTTTCAGAAGGAATGGTACCAGCTCCTCCTTGTACCTCTGGTAGAATTCAGCTGTGAATCCATCTGGTCCTGGACTTTTTTTGGTTGGTAGGCTATTAATTATTGCCTCAATTTCAGAGCCTGCTATTGGTCTATTCAGGGATTCAACTTCTTCCTGGTTTACTCTTGGGAGAGTGTAAGTGTCCAGGAAATTATCCATTTCTTCTAGATTTTCTAGTTTATTTGCATAGAGGTGTTTATAGTATTCTCTGATGGTAGTTTGTATTTCTGTAGGGTCGGTGGTGATATTCCCTTTATCATTTTTTATTGCATCTATTTGATTCTTCTCTCTTTTCTTCTTTATTAGTCTTGCTAGCGGTCTGTCACTTTTGTTGATCTTTTCAAAAAACCAACTCCTGGATTCATTGATTTTTTGGAGGGTTTTTTGTGTCTCTATCTCCTTCAGTTCTGCTCTGATCTTAGTTATTTCTTGCCTTCTGCTAGCTTTCGAATGTGTTTGCTCTTGCTTCTCTAGTTCTTTTAATTGTGATGTTAGAGTGTCAATTTTAGATCTTTCCTGCTTTCTCTTGTGGGCATTTAGTGCTATACATTTCCCTCTACACACTGCTTTAAATGTGTCCCAGAGATTCTGGTATGTTGTATCTTTGTTCTCATTGGTTTCAAAGAACATCTTTATTTCTGCCTTCATTTCATTATGTACCCAGTAGTCATTCAGGAGCAGGTTGTTCAGTTTCCATGTAGTTGAGCGGTTTTGAGTGAGTTTCTTAGTCCTGAGTTCTAGTTTGATTGCACTGTGGTCTGAGAGACAGTTTGTTATAATTTCTGTTCTTGTACATTTGCTGAGGAGTGCTTTACTTCCAATTATGTGGTCAATTTTGGAATAAGTGCGATGTGGTGCTGAGAAGAATGTATATTCTGTTGATTTGGGGTGGAGAGTTCTATAGATGTCTATCAGGTCTGCTTGCTGCAGAGATGAGTTCAATTCCTGGATGTCCTTGTTAACTTTCTGTCTCGTTGATCTGTCTAATGTTGACAGTGGAGTGTTGAAGTCTCCCATTATTATTGTATGGGAGTCTAAGTCTCTTTGTAAGTCTCTAAGGACTTGCTTTATGAATCTGGGTGCTCCTGTATTGGGTGCATATATATTTAGGATAGTTAGTTCTTCCTGTTGAATTGATCCCTTTACAATTATGTAATGACCTTCTTTGTCTCTTTTGATCTTTGATGGTTTAAAGTCTATTTTATCAGAGACTAGTATTGCAACCCCTGCTTTCTTTCGTTCTCCATTTGCTTGGTAAATCTTCCTCCATCCCTTTATTTTGAGCCTATGTATGTCTCTGCGTGTGACATGGGTCTCCTGAATACAGCAGACTGATGGGTCTTGACTCTTTATCCTGTTTGCCAGTCTATGTCTTTTAATTGGAGCATTTAGTCCATTTACGTTTAAGGTTAATATTGTTATGTGTGAACTTGATCCTGCCATTATGATATTAACTGGTTATTTTGCTCGTTAGTTGATGCAGTTTCTTCCTAGCCTCGATGGTCTTTACATTTTGGCATGTTTTTGCAATGGCTGGTACCGGTTGTTCCTTTCCATGTTGAATGCTTCCTTTAGGGTCTCTTGTAAAGCAGGCCTAGTGGTGACAAAATCTCTAAGCATTTGCTTATCTGTAAAGGATTTTATTTCTCCTTCACTTATGAAACTTAGTTTGGCTGGATATGAAATTCTGGGTTTAAAATTCTTTTCTTTAAGAATGTTGAATATTGGCCCCCACTCTCTTCTGGCTTGGAGAGTTTCTGCCAAGAGATCTGCTGTTAGTCTGATGGGCTTCCCTTTGTGGGTAACCCGACCTTTCTCTCTGGCTGCCCTTAAGATTTTTTCCTTCATTTCAACTTTGGTGAATCTGGCAATTATGTGTCTTGGAGTTGCTCTTCTCCAGGAGTATCTTTGTGGCGTTCTCTGTATTTCCTGGATTTGAATGTTGGCCTGCCCTACTAGGTTGGGGAAGTTCTCCTGGATGATATCCTGAAGAGTGTTTTCCAACTTGGTTCCATTTTCCCCCTCAATTTCAGGCACCCCAATCAGACGTAGATTTGGTCTTTTTACATAATCCCATACTTCTTGCAGGCTTTGTTCATTTCTTTTTCTTCTTTTTTCTTTTGGTTTCTCTTCTTGCTTCATTTCATTCATTTGATCCTCAATCGCTGATACTCTTTCTTCCAGTTGATCGAGTCGGTTACTGAAGCTTGTGCATTTGTCACGTATTTCTCGTGTCATGGTTTTCATCTCTTTCATTTCGTTTATGACCTTCTCTGCATTAATTACTCTAGCCATCAATTCTTCCACTTTTTTTTCAAGATTTTTAGTTTCTTTGCACTGGGTACGTAATTCCTCCTTTAGCTCTGAGAAGTTTGATGGACTGAAGCCTTCTTCTCTCATCTCGTCAAAGTCATTCTCCGTCAAGCTTTGATCTGTTGCTGGCGATGAGCTGCACTCCTTTGCAGGGGGAGATGCGCTCTTATTTTTTGAATTTCCAGCTTTTCTGCCCTGCTTTTTCCCCATCTTTGTGGTTTTATCTGCCTCTGGTCTTTGATGATGGTGACGTACTGATGGGGTTTTGGTGTAGGTGTCCTTCCTCTTTGTTAGTTTTCCTTCTAACAGTCAGGACCCTCAGCTGTAGGTCTGTTGGAGATTGCTTGAGGTCCACTCCAGACCCTGTTTGCCTGGGTGTCAGCAGCAGAGGCTGCAGAACATAGAATATTGCTGAACAGCGAGTGTACCTGTCTGATTCTTGCTTTGGAGGCTTCCTCTCAGGGGTGGACTCCACCCTGTGAGGTGTGGGGTGTCAGACTGCCCCTAGTGGGGGATGTCTCCCAGTTAGGCTACTCAGGGGTCAGGGACCCACTTGAGCAGGGAGTCTGTCCCTTCTCAGATCTCAACATCCATGTTGGGAGATCCACTGCTCTCTTCAAAGCTGTCAGACAGAGTCGTTTGTGTCTGCAGAGGTTTCTGCTGCTTTTGTTGTTATCTGTGCCCTGTCCCCAGAGCTGGAGTCTACAGAGACAGGCAGGTTTCCTTGAGCTGCTGTGAGCTCCACCCAGTTCAAGCTTCCCAGCAGCTTTGTTTACCTACTTAAGCCTCAGCAATGGCGGGCGCCCCTCCCCCAGCCTCGCTGCTGCCTTGGGGGTAGATCACAGACTGCTGTGCTAGCAATGAGGGAGGCTCCGTGGGTGTGGGACCCTCCCGGCCAGGTGTGGGATATTATCTCCAGGTGTGCCTGTTTGCTTAAAGCACAGTATTGGGGTGGGAGTTACCCAATTTTCCAGGTGTTGTGTGTCTCTGTTCCCCTGGCTAGGAAAAGGGATTCCCTTTCCCCTTGAGCTTCCCAGGTGAGGCAATGCCTCACCCTGCTTCAGCTCTCGCTGGTTGGGCTGCAGCAGCTGACCAGCACCGATTGTCTGGCACTCCCTAGTGAGATGAACCCAGTACCTCAGTTGAAAATGCAGAAATCACCGGTCTTCTGTGTTGCTCGCGCTGGGAGTTGGAGACTGGAGCCGTTCCTATTTGGCCATCTTGCTCCGCCCCCCTCTACACCCTATCTCTTAAGGTATTGTGTTTATTCATTCGTATATTCTGTCTATCTTAGCTTTTTTTTCTGAAATAATTTTTCTCTTATTTCTAATTCTTTCCTGAGTTCTATTAGATCTCTGAAATATTTTGTCTCTTCAGTTGCCTTATTTCTGCATTTTCCTGATTCAGACTTATTTAATTTATCATAATGTCTGTAATTTTCTTAGTTTCCATAGGAAATTAAGAAACTGTTTCAAAATACAGTGACGCAAGTATACAGATGTCTGACTGACATGTCTTCCTGCTGTGCTTTTTTTATTTGTAGGGACACTGTTTCTCTTTCTCTCTCTGTGTGCTTTTTATGTAATACTTTTGTTTTGAATTATAATGTAATTTTTAAATTTTAATTTAATTTTAATTAATTAATTGGGTTTCAAGAGTTCTTGGCTAGAAGTCACATGGATTTTCCTTTGTAAATCTGACTTTGGCAGATTTGTTATTCCAGAGGAAAACAGAAAGATGTTTCCTGGCCTAGCTGCCTGAACAGGTTTGTTACCACCTCTGAGACTCAGTAAGTGTCTACTTTTCTCTTTTTGTAAGACTTCAGCTAATACGTTAACAAAACAGTTAAGTATTTATATTGTATAAAAGCGCTCTTTCACTCTGCAGTATATCATTTTGAGCTCTGACAAAGAGAATGTTTCCTAATTCTCTCTCTCAAGGTAGTGTTGAAATTGGCTATTAAAAGGAATACGTTTATAAATACCATAGTGAAATGGGTAATTTTGAGTGTAAAGAATAACCAAAGTAGAATGCAGTTACAATTTGGAAATAGAACAAGAGCAAATCTGGCTGCAGTTATAATTACTTGTTAGACACTTTCTCCCAAGCCAGTTGCTGGTTGTATAAAAGGGAATCTAGAGCTTGACGTGGAGAAGAGGAAAGAGCAATGGCACTTTGGTCCTGCTTTAGCAACTGTCGTATGCTCTGCTGCATTTGAGTGTGGGCAAATTCTCTGGGCCCCATGCAACTTGAACTAGCCACTCTTGCCATGTATTTTTTGGTCTTTTTCTTTTTTCTACTTTGGCTACTTTCATAATCCTTGAAACTGAAGTTGTAGATGGGTAGGGAAGTGTTTGTACATTCCGTCATTCATCAAATAGGTATTACATGCCTTCCATGTGCCAGACACTATGTAGGTGTGGTAGGCTTGTTAGGGAGCAGAGATGTGGGAGGTTATTTGAGGTCTCTTCTCCCTTCACAGTTTAAGCCCAGAGGGATGATGACTAAAAAGTTTAATGAGATATTGGAAATGACTCAGACCTAGCCATTTCTATGATGATCTGATCATTCACTGCGAGAACAGAGAGACAAGAATAGTGTTAATGTTATGTCTACAGCATATTAAAGCTTTCCTAAGGCATTATACATGGAGGGGGGTCCCATCCCACCTTGAGCCCAAGTTGCACCACTGAGATTCATGCAAACATAGGACAATTTAATGAGCGTATATAGTGGGTGGTCTGGAGATGTCTGTATATGTTGATGATTGCGGGAAAAGGTTGACTGCCAAAAAAAAAAAAGAATGGGATAAAATTGGGGATGCAGAGGATAGGAAGGTGTCTATTGTGAACATTTGATTTCTGGCACAATGTCATGGACTCATTTCTGAGACTTATGGAAAGAGGGACTTTAAGCAAGATCTTGACCTTGAGAAAACAAAGAGGGCTTCTTTAGCAAGACACAGGTATCTAGATTGTGACAGTGGTAGGGAGAAGAATATTTCCCCCACCTCTGCCCAAATATGGCACCCTGAGTTTAGTAATATCGAGAGCATGAGGGGACAACAGTCTTGGCACAATCATTGGAAGTCTTCTACGTGTTTCCCACAATAGTTTCAAGGTAAGGGCAGCCTTCAATAAATGCAGAGGCAGTGAACCTCAGTGTATGAACAGGAGCAGGAAGAATGAGTCAGAATCCAAGTAGCGAATGCAACCGAAGGAATGGCTGTGACATATGTGACACAGTCTCTGAACATTAGCAGATATCAACAGGCAAAACTTCACGGGGGATAAGGTTCTTTTAAAAATACAAGTCATTAGTATTAACATGAAATTAAACTGGTAAGACCTGGAGAAATTTGGATCACACATACTTGCAAAGAGTACTTGAAGTGAGGATAGAAATATTTAATGTGTTCTAATTTGATCACTTATCAGTTTTGTTATTCTAACTTTTTGGTGCATTAGAAGGTTCTGAACACTCAAAGACCCCCAGTATTTCCCCATCCCCACCTTCTTATTACCGTCTCAGAACCAAATAATAGCTAATGTCAGACCTATGAGCAAACGTACCCGGGATCAGCCAAACCCAGCCCAGATTACCAGAGCCTACCAACCTACCCTTAACCTGGTGCTATCTTCACTTTTGGGAGCATTTGAAAATTAAGGTTTTATTTACCTTTAAGGAAAGGTAAACTAGTTTTTTGGTAGTTAATCCTTTGGGTCTAATTATAATGTGCCATCAAGACCTATTAAGAAAGCAAAGAGGATAATTGACTCAAAGATAGGAATAAAAAGAGTAAGAAGCTATAACAGAAAAAAACAGACAGAAAACTGTGGGTAGGAGGAGGAAAAATCAGTAAGGAAGACATTCGCCCCAACGTCTGGAAAACTATCCTAGAACATTTGTCCAAGAAGCAGGGGTGAGGTGGGGAGACAGTGATTACTGCCTAGCAACGGTCAGGTTAGTGAACCCAAGCAGACAATTTTGAGTGGTTTGCCAGTAAAAACTTAAAAAAACAAAGCTAAACACCACCTCCCCTCCAAAAAGACGTAGTGGCTTAAAACATTAACCATTTTTTTTTTTTCTCACCAGATTATAGGTAGGTGGGGCTCTGGTGATCTGGGCTGGGCTTGGCTGATCCCAGCTGGGTTTTCTCATAGGTCTGACATTAGCTATTAGGTTGGTTCGTTTATTGTTGTTCTAGGAGAGCCTTGGCTGGGATGATTCCTCCAAGTGTCTCTCACTTCCCTCCAGTAGGTATCCCTGGCATGTTCCCATGGCAGAGACAGGGAAAAGGAAATGTGCAAGTACTTTAAAAAAGTATCTGTTTGAGTCAAGTTTGTATTCCCATTGGCCAAAGCATGTCACATGGTCAAGCCGAGCGTTACTGTGGGATGGTACTATCAACGGCATGTGTACAGGCAGGTAGCATTATTTAAATATCCAGGTGCCATTTGGAAAGTTGGCCCCTCACTGTTTACACAATGGAGAAACTGCATGCAAAACCTGTGCCAGGTGCTCCTGCCACTCCTAAAATAGACAGAGGAGGAAGCTGGGCTTCATTAGCACCTGTATCTCACATTTGTCCTCAGTCTATGATGTTGAAAGGTTTTGGTTACAATATTTTGGTTAAAGTTGTTCAGTAAAAAGTTAAACTACAGTGGTAATAATTTAATCTTTTAATTACATTTTTGAAAATAACATTTACTCTCATAATTTTTAATGGTGGTAAAATCTCAGTTTCATTAATTTCTGGTTTTGAAGCAAAACTGCCTACTTAGATCTTTGTCTTGTTCTTTCCATTCAGAATAGAAGCTTAATACTGAGTATCATCTTGAGCTAGCTTTATTTGAATGTAATATTAATATTTCTAATGCTGTAAAAATGTGTGCAACTAATGTATGTTATCCATTTATTTTATCCAGAAAACTTTTTATAAAAAGATAGCATAAAAAATATGCTTTAAAATAGTCACAAAACATAGAAATTAAAAGCTACAGCTACAACTGACAATGTGGACAGATGTTCACATAATATACACAAAAAATTTAGTAAAAAATTAAATTCCAGAACATTATATACAATATTATGTACTTTTCATATAACTAAAAAAAATATGAACAATATTTTTAGAAATGCTAATAAAATAAACTGTATTTTTAGAAAAAGATTGGAATAATATGCAAAGGATTCAGGGTAATAATTAACTGGAGTGGGAGTGGAAGGAGGAAAGAGTGGGGGAGAATCACATCGGGAGATACAATTTCTTGTTAATTTTCTAGGTCTCATGATAAGTGTAGGGATACATGGGCCTATTTTATTTATATATATATATATATAAACACACACACAAAGAAGCCATACATAGACCAAAGAGGCCATACATAGACCAATAGTGGCAGTATGCTATGAACAAAAGATTATGAACTCAATCCCATACACCTTAGTTTATTTTTAAATGCAGCATTACTTAAAAGAATGTTTAAATGGTCAAGCCAAATGACTTGATTTTGAGAATACATAGTATATTTTATACATACCTCTTTAAAAAACAGCCTCTTTTTTCCTTCATGCCTTTGAAGAAATGTCATCAGTATATATGAAATACTTTATATTAAATGGCTTTAAAACTACTGATCTCTAACAACAACAAGTACCAAACTATTAATACCAGTGATTGCAAACCTTAATTTAATAAACTACCAGTCAAATGTGAATTTTATAAACATGGTTTATTTCCATATTAGCAATTCCGTGACAATATTAAACACAAATTTTGTTTTCAATGCCCTGTCTCTTGGCTGTCATGAATAATGAAATTAGATAGATGTAGCAAGTTCATATTTCCTAAATTTCAGAATAACGAGGGTAAAGACTCTTCACTTGAAATTTCTATTTGAAACAATAAAGAAAAAGAACATAAAATGCTTAGAAATGATTACAAGCAATGTCAGCAAGACAAATGAGAAGCTAGGAAGTGAAACTACACTGACTATTCATTGATTAAATTAAGTGAGTTTATCTGAGGCAGGGGAAAAGCTGTCATGAAATACCTCACCGTTGCAATCTTAATAAATGAGAGATTAGATGAAGCCTGTGAGAGAGCAGAAAAAAACCTGTGCACTCACCCTGGGAGTGATGGCAGATGCTTCCCTTCAAAGATGATTACAACTGGGACGATTAGCCACAGTAAGGTCCTATGGAGAATTCTCTCATTTAAGCAGTTGCTTTAAAAGAACTTACTTAGAGAAGCACAGCTGTCCCTGCATGATACTAAAATTAAGCTGAATGAATTCCTCAAAGAATTGACTATAAGGAAGACTCCAGTGAACAGGCAGCCTGGGAACTCAAACATTAAGGATTAGACAACAGAGATGTCTTTTTAAAGGACAGTTACCCAGTGGTTCATAGAGTTCATCAGATATATTAAGGGCAATTATGGGAACAGTAGAACAAGATAGCTAAGAGCTCAGCATCTGAAGATTGCTTTTATTTTTGAACATTCACTCTTTGTTAGGAAAGAATACAAATGTGTTGGGTTCTGGTTTGCTCCAAAGATTCTTTCTTTTGCAATGCTACCCTTGTTTTCCATGCTACCCTTTGTTACTGCTCTCAAATATGTTCGCATACTCTATTACACACACACACACACACACACACACACACACTATCTTCACATAGGAAGTTTGTCTACTCTCAAAAGATTGTAAAGGCTTAGAGTTTAATGTCACTCTAGATTTTTTTTTTTTTTTTTTTTTTTTTTTTTTTTTTTTTTTAGTATCAGTTCTCTTCCTGTATCTGTGCAAGCTTTCTAAGTGAAGGTGAGATTAAATGTGAGATGTCTTGGGCTCATCTCCTTGACTTATGTACAAGATACAAGTTAAGGCACTTGGCCAGATAAAAACAAAATGCCTTACATTCTTTTATTGTACCAAGGGGTTGGTGACCTTGGAGGGCAGAGCATTAAGCCTGGTGATGCCACAACAGGCTATCATGGTCTTTCTAAAGTAGTGACAGATAGTCTTATCATTGGAGAGCACTGACTGTGGAATCAGGTTTTTGTTTTGTTTTGTTTTTTGTTTTTGCTGATGCCCGTGGGGGTCCTGTCAGAGTCAGTGTAGAGCAATACACACTGACAAGGTATATATTTGTCCCAGAACTGACTGCTGTTGTCATTGACACTAAATCATAATATACCACAATTGAGAATTTCCAAAGGAATCAGGCTTCTGTAGCAGTGTAGGACACTTGGAAACTGGAACATAGGATATCGTTAGGTCCTATGAGGGCCCCATATAAACATCTAATAAATCACAAACATGCACAGAAGAAAAGTCCCCCAGGTAATGAACTTGATATTAAAAAGAGAGAAATTCTTAGATACGGACCTCTAGAAGAGTAGCTTTGTCAGGCACTAGGTCGGGGAGTGGTGGTGCTCTTTGTGGTGGTATCATCCCTCCTCAATGATCATAGATAGAGAAAATCTTGCTTATCTATGGGGTTAGGAAAGGTCAAGTGATTTCTGAGATGATGCTGAGAAGATTCACACTAGGAAGAGAAAGGTCAAGGCCTCTCCACTTCCTGCTTTCTCTGCACGGAATATTCTTGCCCAGGCTTACCTCTAACATTTGGTGGCCCTGGGTAGACTACAAATAGAGGCCTGATCTGTGGCCTGCTCCCTTCTTTTCCCGCTGTGGCTCTGTGTCATACCACAAAGGTCCTCGTGCACATGCATTTGGACACGTGGCCTGCAAGCACAAAGCTCCCTCCTAACCTCTCTCCACCAGGCACCAGCAATCCCTTTGGCTACCCATCTGGCCTAGTGGCACAGAAGCAGTCCTCCCTCAGAGAAAGAACATGGGGAAGAGGCCTGCATAGGTCCTATAATGGGCCCAGGGCTATTTGAGTACGAAGCCCAGTCTAGAAAAGGGAGGTGTGGACACTGGTGGCCACCTCCTTTACCCATGTAGCCTCCTTGCTCAGTGAGTGCAGCATGATTCTATGCCACGGGGCCGGGGCCTATCAAGTGCAGGGTCCAGGGTAGGGTGCTTGTTACCTGCTCTTCCCTCAGTTAGTCTCATGTTTTTTTCTCTTCTCTTCTCTTATTTTCTTCAGAGTGCCGAAGATTGGGATAATTTGTAATAGCTTTTGAGTTTTCCATTTTAGCTCTGGAGGCATTTACTCCACAGAGTCATCATCTACTATGTTTGAACAGTACAGAGTATGTTCACATTCAATAGTAAATACATCCTTCAAAAATTTAAAAACGTTTTCAAAACTTTTGAGCATCATAAGAAACAAAAGAGTATATATTGAGGGAAGTGAAGCACAAAAGATGGCTTGGTGAAAGGAAGACATCTGGGGCTTTGTGGGATGGGCTAATTCCAACAGAATGAGCACCTTGGGCCATAAAGGCATTTTTCCTATCACGGAAGCCTTCCCTGTCCTCTACCCTGGATGGCAAGCGGTAGTCATGGTGAGTGAGGAAGAAGGGTAAAATATTCTCTCCCTCTCGGTGATCCAAGATTAAATTGAAGCAATTCACAGATGCGAATTTTTAAATTTCCAGAAGTTTACAAGTCAAAATTGTGTTAAACATAGTAATTGTTAAAAATTAAACGATATAAATTTATAATTAACATATTTCAAACAAAGGTAATGAAAACTCACATTGTAATTAACTTACTCTATTTTATTTGTATGTTTTAGAAGTTGTTTACCTACAACTGTGCTACTGTACTTTTCATCCTAATTCCATGTTTAGTATTGTCACATTCTTAGCTTAAAATTGGCTATGGTGGAAGTATTTACATCACAGAAAATGGCAACAATACAAGTCAGTACATTTTTTTTCTTCTCCAGAGAGGCAGTTGTAAAACATTTTATTTACTCACCACTGAACAAGGGGCTGGATTAAGGCAGCAGAGGTGTACATGGAAGGAATGATATAAAAGACCTTAAAAGGTGAAAACTGCAGTACTTGGTTGTTTATTGCATGTAAGAAAAGGGTTAAATGAAAAATGAGAAAATACAAGATTATTCTTAGGTTTTCTTTACTTGGGTAATTGTCATTAATCAAAAGAGGGTATGTGTATGTATATACATAATTATATGTGTGTGTGTGTGTGATCTGTGTATATATAATCATAAATATATATGACTTCAATTAGAAAGTTAGTTTTGCCTATGTTGGGTTTGAAGTCATCTGTCAAATAAAATAGGCAATTAGATCTGGATCTCAGAGGGCAAGTAGAGACAGAAAAAATATATATATGTCAGAAGTGTGGGCACAAATGTTTTGTATAGGCCATGAAAATGTAGGCAATAAACCATGGTGAGTGTGTGCAGTGAGCTGATGAGAGAAGAACCTGATTCATGGGAAAACTAAAGTATCATAGCTGAATGAGAAAGATGGTCCATCTCTCCCAGAGCCCGGAAGCTTGTTTTTGAATGGTGTCTGGCTCTCTGCTGCAGATGGCATGGTGTTGCTCCAGAACCATGTGTCCATGTTGTGATTCTCCTATTGGGGCTTGACATGATTTCCACACAGCATCTCTTTTCATAATGGATACCTAGGGTATCACAGGGTCTGCTGGCCATTTGGCCCACAAAACAGGGATGCTCACATTCCAACCCATACATACAAAGCTCTTTCCTTACCTGGCCTCAATGAAAGCTAGTAGCCTTCTGAGACACTCAGTAAATGGGCTGGAACAATATTCTCAAGTGTAGAATAAGCTGCCTCCATAAATTAAACAAGCTTACCAACATTGTGCTACTTTCTTTTTAGTAGGAGTGGTGAGATACAATAATCTGTTCTCTACTTTGGGGGTTATATTCCAGAGCACTAAACCCCAAGAGTTTACTGATATGGTGGGTTTATTTCCTACTATACATGGAGTGAATGTGTCTTGTATATCTGGTCTGATTACTGTGATGTCACTGATAAAATGGATCAATGTAATGTTCTAAGGAGTGTCCTGACAAGTAGAACCCTTTGGACTACATATATATTTTTCTTACTATACTTTAAGTTTTAGAGTACATGTGCACAATGTGCAGGTTAGTTACATAAGTATACATGTGCCATCTTGGTTTGCTGCACCCATCAACTCGTCATTTACATTAGGTATTTCTCCTAATGCTATCCCTCCCCCAACCCCCACCCCCCAACAAGCCCTCTTGTGTGATGTTCTCTGCCCTGTGTCCGTGTGTTCTCATTGTTCAACTCCCACTTATGAGTGAGAACATGCAGTGTTTGGTTTTCTGTCCTTGTGATAGTTTGCTGAGAATAATGGTATCCAGCTTCATCCATGTCCCTGCAAAGGACATGAACTCATCCTTTTTCATGGCTGCAAAGTATTCCATGGTATGTATGTGCCACATTTTCTTTATCCAGTATGTCACTGATGGACGTTTGGGTTGGTTCCAAGTCTTTGCTATTGTGAATAGTGCCGCAATAAACACACGTGTGCATATGTCATTATAGTAGCATGATTTATAAACCTTTGAGTATATACCCAGTAATGGGATTGTTGGGTCAAATGGTATTTCTAGTTCTAGATTCTTGAGATATCACCTCACTGTCTTCTACAATGGTTGAACTAATTTACACTCCCACCAACAGTGTAAAAGTGTTCCTATTTCTCCACATCCTCTCTAGCACCTGTTGTTTCCTGACTTTTTAATGATCGTCATTCTAACTGGCATGAGATTGTATCTCATTGTGGTTTTGATTTGCATTTCAATGATGATGAGCATTTTTTCATATGTCTGTTGGCTGAATAAATGTCTTCTTGTGAGAAGTGTCTGTTCATATCCTTTGCCCACTTTTTGATGGGGTTGTTTTTTTTTTTTTATTGTAAATTTGTTTAAGTTCTTTGTAAATTCTGGATATTAGCCCTTTGTCAGATGGGTAGATTGCAACAATTTTTTCCCATTCTGTAGGTTGCCTGTTCATTCTGATGGTAGTTTCTTTTGCCATGCAGAAGCTTTTTAGTTTAATTAGATCCCATTTGTCTATTTTGGCTTTTGTTGCCATTGCTTTTGGTGTTTTAGTCATGAAGTCCTTGCATAGGCATGGGGCCTATGTCCTGAATGAATTTGCCTAGGTTTTCTTCTAGGGTTTTTATGGTTTTAGGTCTTAGATTTAAGTCTTTAATCCATCTTGAATTAATTTTTATATAAGGTGTAAGGAAGGGATCCAGTTTCAGCTTTCTACATGTGGCTAGCCAGTTTTCCCAGCGCCATTTATTAAATAGGAAATCCTTTCCTCATTGCTTGTTTTTGTCAGGTTTGTCAAAGATCAGATGGTTGTAGATGTGTGTTGTTATTTCTGAGGCCTCTGTTCTGTTCCATTGGTCTGTATATCTGTTTTGGTACCAGTACCATGCTGTTTTGGTTACTGTAGCCTTGTAGTGTGGTTTGAAGTCAGGTAGCATGATGCCTCCAGCTTTGTTCTTTTGGCTTAGGATTGTATTGGCAATGCGAGCTCTTTTTTGGTTCCATATGAACTTTAAAGTAGTTTTTTCTGATTCTGTGAAGAAAGTCAGTGGTAGTTTGATGGGGATAGCATTGAATCTGTAAATTACCTTGGGCAGTATGTCCATTTTCATGATATTGATTCTTCCTATCCATGAGCATGGAATGCTATTCCATTTGTTTATGTCCTCTTTTATTTCGTTGAGCAGTAGTTTGTAGTTCTCCTTGAAGAGGTCCTTCACATCCCTTGTAAGTTGGATTCCTAGGTATTTTATTCTCTTTGTAGTAATTGTGAATGGGAGTTCACTAATTATTTAGCTCTCTGTTTGTCTATTATTGGTGTATAGGAATGCTTGTGAGTTTTGCACACTGATTTTGTATCCTGAGACTTTGTTGAAGTTGCTTATCAGCTTAAGGAGATTTTGGGCTTGGACAATGGGGTTTTCCAAGTATAGAATCATGTCATCTGCAAACAGAGATAATTTGATTTGCTCTTTTCCTAATTTAATATCCTTTATTTCTTTCTCTTACCTCATTGTCCTAGCTAGAACTTCCAACACCATGTTGAATAGGAGTGGTGAGAGAGGGCACCTTCGTCTTATGTCAGTTTTCAAAGAGAATGCTTCTAGTTTTTGCCCATTCAGTATGATATTGGCTGTGGATTTGTCATAAATAGCTCTTATTATCTTATTAATTGTGATGTTAAGGTGTCGATTTTAGATCTTTCCTTCTTTCTCTTGTGGGCATTTGGTCCTATACATTTCCCTCTACACACTGCTTTAAATGTGTCCCAGAGATTCTGGTACATTGTGTCTTTGTTCTCATTGGTTTCAAAGAATATCTTTATTTCTGCTTTCATTTCATTATTTACCCGGTAGCCATTCAGGAGCAGGTTGTTCACTTTCCATGCAGTTGTGTGGTTTTGATTGAGTTTATTAATCCTGAGTTCTAATTTGATTGCACTGTTGTCTGAGAGACAGTTTGTTATGATTTCCATTCTTTTACATTTGCTGAGGAGTGTTTTACTTCCAATTATCTGGTCAGTTTTAGAGTAAGTGCAATGTGGTGCTGAGAATAATGATATATATATTCTGTTGATTTGGGGTGTAGAGTTCTGTAGATGTCTATTAGGCCCACTTGGTCCAGAGCTGAGTTCAAGTCCTGGATATCCTTGTTAACCTTCTGTCTCTTTGATCAGTCTAATATTGACAGTGAGGTGTTAAAGTCTCCCATTATTATTGTGTGAGCATCTAAGTCTCTTTGTAAGTCTCTAAGGACTTGCTTTATGAATCTAGGGGCTCCTCTATTGGGTGCATATGTATTTAGGATAGTTAGCTCTTCTTGTTGAATTGATCCCTTTACCATTCTGTAGTGGCCTTCTTTGTCTCTGTTGATCTTTGTTGGTTTAAAGTCTATTTCATCAGAGACTAGAATTGCAACCCCTGCTTTTTTTTTTGCTTTCCATTTGCTTAGTAGATCTTCCTCCATCCCTTTATTTTGAGCCTATATGCATCTTTACACATGAGATGGGTCTCCTGAATACAGCACATCGATGAGTCTTGAGTCTTTATCCAATTTGCCAGTCTGTGTCTTTTAATTTGGGGATTTAGCCCATTTACATTTAAGATTAATATTGTTATGTTGTAATTTGACCCTGTCATTATGATGTTCACTGGTTATTTTGCCCATTAATTGATGCAGTTTCTTCATAGCGTTGATGGTCTTTATAATTTGGTATGTTTTTGCAGTGGTTGGTACTGGTTGTTTCTTCCCATGTTTAGTGCTTCCTTCAGGAGCTGTTGTAAGGCAGGTCTGGTGGTGACAAAATCTCTCAGCATTTGCTTGTCTTTAAAGGATTTTATTTCTCCTTCACTTATGAAGCTTAGTTTGGCTGAATATGAAATTCTGGGTTGAAAATTCTTTTCTTTAAGAATGTTGAATATTGGTCCCCACTCCCTTGTGGCTTGTAGGGTTTCTGCAGAGACATCCACTGTTAGTCTGATGGGCTTCCCTTTGTGGGTAACCTGACCTTTCTCTCTGGCTGTCCTTAACATTTTTTCCTTCATTTAAACCTTGGTGAATCTGACAGTTATGTGTCTTGGGGTTGCTTTTCTTGAGGAGTATCTTTGCGGTGTTCTCTGTATTTCCTGAATTTGAATGTTGGCCTGCCTTACTAGGTTGGGGAAGTTCTTCTGGATAGTATCCTGAAGAGTGTTTTCCAACTTGGTTCCATTCTCCCCATCACTTTCAGGTACACCAATCAAATGTATATTTGGTCTTTTCACATAGTCCCATATTTCTTGGAGGCTTTGTTCATTTCTTTTCACTCTTTTTTCTCTAATCTTGTCTTCTCACTTTATTTCATTAATTTGATCTTCAGTCACTGATATCCTTTCTTTCACTTGTTTGAATCAACTACTGAAGCTTGTGCATGCATCACAAAGGTCTCGTGCTGTGGTTTTCAGTTCTATCATGTCATTTAAGGTCTTCTCTACACTGTTTATTCTAGTTAGCCATTCGTCTAACCTTTTTTCAAGGTTTTTAGCTTCCTTGCAATGGTTTAGAACATGTTCCTTTAGCTCGGAGAAGTTTGTTATTACTGATCTTCTGAAGCCTACTTCTGTCAACTCGTCAAACTCATTCTCCATCCAGTTTTGTTCTCTTGCTGGCAAGGAGCTGCGATCCTTTGGAGAAGAGGTCCTCTGGTTTTTGGAATTTTTAGCTTTTCTGCTCTGGTTTCTTCCCATCTTTGTGGTTTTATTTACCTTTGGTCTTTGATGTTGGTCACCTACAGATGGGGTTTTGGTGTGGATATCCTTTTTGTTAATGTTGATGCTATTCCTTTTTGTTTGTTAGTTTTGTTTCTAAAAGGCCCTTCAGCTGCAGGTCTATTGGAGTTTTCTAGAGGTCCATTGCAGATCCTGTTTGCCTGGGTATCACTAGCAGAGGCTGCAGAACAGCAAATATTGTTGCCTGATCCTTCCTCTTGAAGCTTCATCCCAGAGGGGCACCCACCTGTTTGAGGTGCCTGTGGCCCCTACTGGGAGCTGTCTCCCAGTCAGGCTACACAGGGATCAGGGACCCACTTGAGGAGGCAGTCTGTCCGTTCTTGGAACTCAAATGCCATGCTGAAAGAATCATTGCTTTCTTCAGAGCTGTCAGACAGAGATGTTTAAGTCTGCAGAAGCTGTCTGTGGCCTTTTTTTTCTGCTATGCCCTGCCCCCACAGGTGGAATCTAGAGAGGCAGTAGACCTTGCTGAGCTGCAGTGGGTTCCACCCAGTCTGAGCTTCCCAGCATCTTTGTATACACTGTGAACTACTCAAGCATCAGCAATGGCAGATGTCCCTCCCCACATCAAGCTGCAGCATTGCAGGTTGATCTCAGACTGCTGTGCTAGCAGTGGGCAAGGCTCCGTGGGTGTGGGACCCACCAAGCCAGGCATGAGAGGGTATCTCTTGGTCTGCTGGTTGCTAAGACTGTGGGAAAAGCACAGTATTTGGTGAGGAGTGTACTGTTTCTCCAGGTACAGTCTGTTATGGCTTCCTTTGACTAAGAAAGGGAAATCCCCCAAACCCTTGTGCTTCCCAGGTGAGGTGACACCCCAGCCTACTTCAGCTTGCTCTCCATTGGCTGCACACACTGTCCAACCAGTCCCAGTGAGATGAACTAGATACCTCAGTTGGAAATGCAGAAATCACCCATCTTCTTCATTGATCTTGCTGGCAGCTGCAAACAGTAGCTGTTCCTGTTCTGCCATCTTGAAAGTGACCTCTGAACTATATTAAAAATGAGAGTAAGAGAGTTGACATAGCCTTAGGGCAAAACCATAAGTGTATACTTTTATTCAATTCATAGAAACACAAACTACTTCTGATCCTCTTTTCTAATAGGGATGGAATACAATGTATTTGTTAGATCAATGACTGGGTACCACATGCTGATGCTGTGTTAGTTTGCCCTTATCAAGGTACCAAGTTTAGTACAACAACATTGAAGTAACTGTGCTAAGATTTTATTTTTCCATTTTCATCTGTCAAGATCCTTCTGGTTTTTTAAAGGTCAGGCTCACAAGTTAAATGGGATATAACAGGTAACCACCATCATTTCTTTAAATCTTCAAAGGTGGAATTATCATCTACTATTTCCCTTGGGACATAGTAATTTTAATAACTTATTAGTTTTATTGGAGGGAGCCAATTTCCAGCATTTCCACTTTGCTTTCATCACTAGGATAGTTCTTACTTCACAGATCAAGGAATTACTTAGGGGTTCTATGAACTTGAAAGTTCCATGGACAACATATCCAATAATTCTTGAAAAATCTTGATATTTTTTTTTCCCAATTCTTGGTTACCTAAAAATAAAATGTCAGAGACCTTGATGTTTTAGAGTCTTTCCTTAAAGAGATAGTTTTGAGTTTTGAGTGTTGTAGACGATCTGGAACTTAGCTCACTAATGCTAGTGGAAAACTCTCGTGTGAAATCTGCCTTGCTAAGTATGTGGGAGTTTCTCTCTGGAACACTACCCCAGGGGCCAGGGAACCACCCCTGTTGCAGGAAGTCAGGGACCCCGAACAGAAGAACCAGCTGTAGCCACAGCAGAGGAACATAAATTGTGAAGATTTCATGTACATTTATCAGTTCCCAAATAATACTTTTATAATTTCTTATGCCTGTCTTTACTTTAATCTCTTAATCCTGTCATCTTCATAAGCTGAGGATGTATGTCACCTCAGGACTACTGTGATAATTATGTTAGCTGTACAAATTGATTGTAAAATGTGTGTTTGAACAATATGAAATCAGTGCACCTTGAAAAAGAAAAGAATAACAGCAATTTTTAGGGAACAAGGGAAGACAACCATAAGGTGTAACTGCCTGTGAGGTCAGGCAAAAACAACCATATTTTTCTTCTTGCAGAGAGCCTGTAAACGGACATGCAAGTAGGTGAGATATCGCTAAATTCTTTTCCTAGGAAGGAATATTAATATTAATACTCTGGGAAAAGAATGCATTCCTGGGGGGAGGTCTATAAACGGCCACTCTGGGAATGTCTGTCCTATGCAGTTGAGATAAGGACTGAGATGTGCCCTGGTCTCCTGCAGTACCCTCAGGCTTACTAGGGTGGGGAAAATAACTCCCCCCTGGTAAATTTGTGGTCAGACTGGTTCTCTGCTCTTGAACCCTGTTTTCTGTTGTTTAAGATGTTTATCAAGACAATACATGCACCCGCTGAACATAGACCCTTATCAGTAATTCTGCTTTTGCCTTTTGCCTTGTGATCTTTGTTAGACCCTTATTCATAGATCTGCTTTTTGTCCTTTGAAGCATGTGATCTTTGTACCTACTCCCTGTTTTACACCCACTCCTCTTTTGAAACCCTTAATAAAAAACTTGCTGTTTTGAGGCTCAGGTGGGCACCACGGTCCTACTGATATGTGATGTCACCCTCGGTGCCCCAGCTGTAAAATTCCTCTCTTTGTACTCTTTCTCTTTATTTCTCAGCTGGCCGACACTTACGGAAAATAGAAAGAACCTATGTTGAAATATTGGGCATTGGTTTCCCTATACATCTCCACTCCTCCTTCCACAGGGGCTGCTGCTTGGCTTTCACGCAGAAACTCAGAGTAGGGACCTGCCAGGCCCAGCCCCCACTGGGCATTGCCCCTCTACCCACCCTGGTAGCTTAATACAAGGAACACCTAGAAACCAGCGTACTTCCCCTGCGTTTAACATAAGGCAAGTAATCCACTACTACTGCAGCTGGAGGCTTTTGCAAGTGCCACCTCCTGGCTGGAGACCAACTGACAGAGTCTATTACAGCATCTCCAACACTGCACCCAGGAACACTGCACCCAAGAAGGAGAAAACTTGCACATGACCTTAGCTATCAGCAATGCCTGTACCACCTGGCTAACCAAGAAGCCCTGAGTCTGTCCACATGACCAGTTAATTGCTACTACAAATGGCATTTGAGAAAACCAACACACTAAGACTGTCTATACCAAGGAATCTCACAGAGTCTCACTTCCCTGCCACCCCCATCAGAGGTGGTGCTGGTACTCACAGATGGGAGATTTGAGGACAGGTCATGTCTTTGGATCCCCAAAGACATTCCCCCAGCATCATCCTGAAGTGCGGCAGTCCCTTTGGGTGGTTAGACACAGAGGAGTAACAACATTCACAGTAGTCTGGCTCTCAGAGACTCCTATTCCTGGGGGGAAGAGGACGTGCATCATATCAAAGCAATACCCAATGGGACAAAAGAACCCAGATGGCAGGCCTTGAGTTCCAGATCTTTCCACTGGTGGAAAATTTCTTTTAGCGGAGTCACAGTTGCAATGCTGGGTTCAGCAGGTTGATCTGATGAGCTTCCCTTTGTGGGTAACCCCACCTTTCTCTCCGGCTGCCCTTAACATTTTTTCCTTCATTTCAAGCTTGGTGAATCTGACAATTATGTGTCTTGGGGTTGCTCTTCTCAAGGAGTATCTTTGTGGTGTTCTCTAAATTTCCTGAATTTGAACACAAGGAAAATCTGCGTTCTGCCCCAACAATCAGGCAGCCCTGGTGCTCCTGAAGGGCCTTAGAGAAGGAGACTTCTTTTCACCCTCATCCACTGCTGCAGACACAGCTGGAGCTTTTCCCACAGGAGCTCAGCACAGACAGCCTTTCTGGAACCATTCAGGGTGATTGCATTGCCACAGGAGGTGCACGCTCCAGGTACAGTCTTTCATGAGAGGTAGAGTCACAATTCCTCTTTCCTTAGAATATCAACATTCCTGCCAATGAAAAGAGGTACCTGTCTGATCTGAATAGCTGAAATACTGGGTAAGGAGTGTGTCTGGGAGGTGGATAGCTTTCCTGCTGCACTGGCAGGGGAGCTGAGGTGGCTATGGTCATTCCCTCTGATAATACCTCAGAGTGTTTCACAAACAGCTCCTCCAGTAATTTCTGTCAAGGCTGGGACATCTGTCCACCATTGGATAATGAATTTTCCCCCTGTTTTAGCCACAGATAGTTTTTACTTGTAGATATCTCCCCTATTGGCCTGAAGCCTGAACTATTCAACCCAGTAAATAGAATACTGGGAAAAAAAGTAGCAAATAAAAAAGTGCACACCATGGGGGAATGAGATAAGCATCAAGAAACCTCTGTCATTCCAACTCTATAGGAAACAGTGAACTTGCTCACACACTGAGCACATTGCTAATACAACCAGCATCTGAGAAGGCTATCATGCAAAGACTCTCTGTAACCAAGGAATTCATACAATCTTCACTCCCAAAAGCACCAAGAGCCAAATTAGGCTGCAATAAACTATAAAAATTAAAGTCACATCCTTAAGGGGGAGAAAATTTTTAAAAATAGTCAAATCAAAAATAAATTCAAGAATAAATAGAAGAAATTTTCTACCCAAATGAGAAGGAACCAGAAAAATAATTCTGGTAATATGAAAACACACGGTTTTATAACATCTCCAAAGGATCACATTAGCTCCCCAGCAATGGATCCAAACCAAGATGAAATATTTGAAATACCAGATAAAGAATTCAAAATGTTGATTATTAAGCTACTCAAGGAGATTCCAGAGAAAGGTAAAAACAAACATAAATAAATTAAAAAATAGTACAGGATATGAATGAGATATTTTTTAAACAGATAGATATTTTGAGGAAACACCAATTAGAACTTCTGGAAATGAAAGACACACTTGGGAAATTACAAAATGCAGTGGAAAGCTTCAACAATAGAATAGTCGAAGAAAGAATTTCAGAGCTCAGAAACAAGGCTTTTGAATTAACTCAATCAGACAAAAATAAAGAGAAAAAGAATAAAAAGAAATGAACAAAATCTCCAAGAAATATGGGATTTTGTAAATGGCTAGACCTAAAAATAGTTGGTGTTCTTGAAGGAGAAGACAAAGCAAAAAGTTTCTGAAACTTATTTGAGGGAATAATTGAGGAAAACATCCCTGACCTTGTAAGAGATTTAGATAACCAAATACAAGAAGTTCAAAAAGCTCCTGGGAGATTCATTGCAGAAGGTCATCAACAAAGCATATAATCGTCCGGCTATCTAAAGTCAGCATGAAGGAAAGAATTCTAAGGACAGTGAGACAAAAGCATCAGGTAACTTATAAAGGAAAACCCATCAGACTAACAGCAGACTTCTCAGCAGAAACCTTATAAGCCAGAAGGGATTGGGGTTCTATCGTTAGCCTCCTTAAATAGAAAAACTTTCAGCCAATAATTTTTGTATCCAGAAAAACTAATTTCCATAAATGAAGGAGAAATAATGTATTTTTCAGACAAATGAATGCTGAGGGAATTTGTTAATACCAGACCAGCCCTATAAGAAATGCTGAAAGGAGTTCTAAATCTTGAAACCAAAGCTTCATATACACCAGAATAAAATCTCTTAAAAGCTTAAAACTCACAGGGCCTATAAAGCAATAACACAATGAAGAAACAAAGTATCTAGGGAACAATGAACATGATGGAATGTTAATGGAACAGTACCTCACATCTCAATATTACCATTGAATGAAAATGGCATAAATGCTCCACTTAAAAGATACATATTGGCAGAATGGATAAGAACATCACAAATGAAATATCTTCTGACTTTAAGAGACTCATCTAACACATAAGGATTCATATCAGCTCAAAGTAAAGGGGTAGAAAAAGATATTCCATGCAAATGGAAAGGAAAAATGAGCAGGAGTAGCTGTTTTCATATCAGATAAAACAGACTTTAAAGCAACAACAGTTGAGAAAAAAGACAAAGTCGTTATATAATGATAAAAAAATCAATACAACAAGAAGATATTACAATCTTAAATGTATATACAACTAACACTGGAGCTACCAGATTCATAAAGCAATTACTACTAGACCTAAGAAATGAAATAGATAGCAACACAGTAATAGTAGGGGACTTCAATATTCCACTGACAGTGGTAGAATATTGAGGCAGAATGTCAATAAAGGAACACTGGACTTAAACTAGACTCTAAAACAAATGAACCTAACAGATATTTACAGAAAAATGTACCCAAGAACTTCAGATTATACAAGCTTTTCATCAGCACATGGAACATCCTCCAAGATAGACCATGTAATAAGTCACAAAACAAGTATCAATACATTTTTAAAAATTGAAACCATATCAAGTATCTTCTCAGACCACAGTAGAATAAAACTAGAAATCAACTAAAAAACAATCCCCTAAACTATACAAATACTTGGAAATTAAACAGCCTGCTCCTGAATGATATTTGAGTTTATAATGAAATCAAGATGAAAATTAAAAAATTCTTTGAAATTATTGATAATACAGACACAGGTTAGCAAAACCTCTGGGCTAAAGCAAAAGCAGTGCTAAAGCAAAGTTTATAGTACTAAATGCCTACATCAAAAAGTCTGAAAGATTACAAATTGGTAACCTAAAGCCATACCTCAAGGAACCAGGGAAACAAGAACCAATTAAACCCAAGCTAGCAGAAGAAAAGAAATAACAAAGATCAGAGCAGAACTAAATGAAATTGAAATAAAAAAATACAAAAAATCAATGAAACAAAAAGCTGGTTCTTTGAAAAAAGAAATTAAATTGACAGACTATTAGTTAGATTAACCAAGAAGAGAAGAGAGACAATTCAAATAAGCTCAACTACAAATGAAACTAGAGACACTACAACCGACATCACAAAAATACAAAAGTTCATTTAAGACTACTATGAACACTTCTATGCATACAAACTAGAAAACCTAGAGAAAATGAATAAATTCCTGGAAACATAAAATCTCCCTACATTAAATCAGTAGGAAATAGAAACCCTGAACAGACCAATAACAAGCAGTAAGATTGAATTAGTAATTTTTAAAATGCTAACAAAATCCCAGGGCCAGATAAATTCACAGTTGAATTCTACCAGACATTTAAAGAAGAATTGGTGTCAATCCGACTGAAACTATTCCAAAAGATTGAGACACAGGGAATCCTCCCTAATTCACTCTATGAAGTCTTATCACCCTGATACCAAAACCAGGAAAGGATATAACCAAAAAAAAAAAAAAAACAAAAAACAATATCCCGCATGAACAGTGATGTAAAAACCCTCAACAGAATACTAGCTAACCAAACCCAACAGCACATCTGTTCTCCATCATCCTGAAGCAGCTGGATTAGTGGAATAGTTCTGTCCCTCCAGAAAACCCTGACTAATACAACATCAAAAAGATAATACACCATGATCAAGTGGTTTCCATCCCAGGGAAGACTTAACATATACAAGTCAATAAATGTGATATATCACATAAAGAGAATTAAAAACAAAAATCATATGATCATCTCAATAGATGCAGAAAAAGCATTCAATAAAATCCAGCATCCCTTTATGATAAAAACCTCCAAGAAACTAGGCATAGAAGGGAATTACCTCAAATTAATATAAGCCATATATGACAAACTCACAGTCAACCTCATATTGAATTGGGAAAAGTTGAAAGCATTCCCCTTGAGAATTGGAACAAGACAAATAAAATACCTATGTATATACTTAACCCAGGAAGTGAAAGATCTCTAAAAGGAGAACTCCAAAACACTGCTGAGAGAAATCACAGGTGACACAAACAAATGGAAACACATCCCATGCTCATGGATTGGAAGAATCAATGTTGTGAAAATGAACATACTGCCCAAAGCAATCTATAGATTTAATGTAACTCCCATCAAAATACCAACAACATTTTTCATAGAATTAGAAAAAACAGTCCTAAAATTCATATGAAACCAAAAAATAGCCCAAATAGCAAAAGAAATCCTAAACAAAAGAACAAATCTAGAGGCATCACATTACCAAACTTCAAGTTAGACTACAGTGCTATAGTTACCAAAACAGCATGGTATTGGTTAAAAGTAGGTGCATAGACCAATAGACTAGAATAGAGAACCCAGAAATAAAGCCAAATACTTAGAATCAACTGATCTTTGATAAAACATACAAAAACATAAATTGAGGTAATGACACCCTTAAGTTCTGGGAAAACTGGCTAGCCATGTATAGAAAAAAATGAAACTGGGTCCCTATCTCACACCGTATACAAAAATCAATTCGAGATGAATCAAAGACTTAAATCTAACATCTGAAACCATAAAAATTCTAGAAGATAACCTTGGAAAAAGTCTTCTGGACATTGCCCTAGATAAGAATTCATGACTAAAACCTCAAAAACAAAAGCAGTAAAAACAAAAATAAATGGGACCTGATTAAATTTAAAGCTTCTCCACGGCAAAAGAAATAATCATCAGAGTATACAGGCAACACACAGAATGGAAAAACTATTTGCAATATATGCATGTGACAAAGGACCAGTATCCAGAATCTACAAGGAACTCAAATCAGCAAGAAAAAAATTAAATAATACCATCAAAAAGTGAGCTAATGATATACATAGACATTTTTCAAAAGAAAGTATACAAATGGCCAGCAAACATATTTAAAAATGCTCAGCATCACTAATCATCAGGGAAATGCAAATTAAAACCACAATGAAATACGACCTTACTCTTGAAAGAATGGCCATTATTAAAAAGTCAAGAAACAATAGATGTTGGCACAGATGTGGGGAAAAGGGAGTGCTTATATACACTGTTGATGAGTATGCAAATTAGTACAACATCTATGGAAAACAGTATGGACATTTTTTAAGGAACTAAAAATAGATCGACCATTCAATCCAGCAACCCAACTACTGTGTATCTACCCAAAGGAAAAGAAGTCATAGATGAAAAAGACACAAGCACATGTATGTTTACTGCAGTCCAATCTACAATTGCAAATATATGGAACCAACCTAAATGTCCATGTCCTTTGAAGCAACTTGGTTGGAGCTGAAGACCATTATTCTAAGTGAAGTAACTCAGAAATGGAAAATCAAATACCATATGTTCTCACTTATATGTGGGAACTAAGCTATGAGTATGCAGAGACATACAGTGTTATAATGACATTTGGAGACTCAGAAGTGGGAGGGAAGGAGGGGAGTGTGGGATCAAAAAATACATATTGGTACAACATATACTACTTGGGTGACAGGTGCACTAAAATCTCAGAATTCACCAATATTTAATTCATCCATGTAACCAAAAACCACTTGTACCCCAAAAGTTATTAAAATAAAAAATATATTTAAATATTCTATATTATGACAAAGTTCTTTCATATCAACTGACGCTCTCTTACCCAACTTAATGTTTCACTCCCTTAATCTAGAACCCTCAAGATTCAGGTAATGGCATATTTTTTTCTAAGATATGATAAGATATGTCAGCCAGATAAAACATCAACTTCTATGTAAATTCTATTTCCTTATCTTAAATTGGACTAGGGATTTTATTCTTATTATTGGTTAAGTTGCCAGGAGAGGATATATGCATAGATCTTGAGGGGACACACAGTTTCATGTAAGGCTCCTATCTTATTTAAAACCTATGCACAATATTAAGCAATGGGCCTAGTATCTTAACACAAGATGGAACTAGTTGTTTCTGCAGGCCTAGCGTGTTCATGGAAATTGGGAGGTTAAGGTTCTCAAGGCATCTATCCAGCTATCCCCATCCCAAGTCTCAGTGTCCTGATCCCTCCTGAGTATGGTTCTGACTTTGACTTGGAGGGCCTGGTAGGGTTGAGAATTCAGCCTTCTCCGAATCTCTGCTACTCTTACAATTAACTCCTGAGTCAGCTTCTTTACTCTATCTGCCCCTCATCTTCAAGAGATTATGAACTTCTTTAAATGCTTCCAGAATACCCTCTGACTTCTGCATTTTACCTTGAATTTTATCTCCCTGAACCTCTCATTATCTCTTTAATGACTTAACGGTATTCAGTGACAGCCAACTAATTTCATTTCTTAATAGCTTTTTCCTCCTTATTTCTCAAATATCAGAAAGTGAGTCCTCACACCTTAGGTTAGCTACATGATCTAGTCCTGGCTAAGCATGCATGGGGGCTGAGGGTAGGGGAGAACATGTTTGATACTCAGAAACACAGAGGTGTCTTTTGGTGCTCTTCTGCCCAGTTTTAACAGTGAACTGTCAAGAACAGCAGCCATGACCTGAGAAAGGGCATAGTAATGTGGAGTTGTGACACCTCAGGAATAAGGGTGTGGGTCACTCTACCAGCAGAGGTGTCAGCTTCAGGCGATGGCATCTAAAGTGAGTGGAGGAGAGGGATGATAAACATTAGGTACAGGCTGGAGGTCAATTACAGTCTTGAGGTGCAGCTCCTATACCTGCGAACTCCCTTTTTATGTTTCCCCAGGAAATGAGAGCAATCCTGGAGAATCTGTCCCCAAGTGAGGCAAACTTGCTGTAAGAACAAGTAGATCTGAGCAAGGAAAGGATGCTCTTGTAGTGCCAACTGTGGCATTCAGCCCAAACCCCCTCTTCAAGGGCGACATATCTATCCTCATTGACTGAGAAGTATAGACTACTGACTATTCAGAGACCTGTCCCTCACCAGGAAGAACTTTCAGCTGTAGGGAATTGCTGTGTCCAAGGTTAAGTCCCCTGAATGGGGGTGGCCTGTAGTCAATGACTGTCTGATGTGGAGACACAAAAGTCCAAGTCCTTTGCCTCAAATCGGAACAATGCTGAAAGGTCATTTCAGCTCCAGAACTCACTGTGGAACTGACTGGCTGAGCCCTGGTTGCAAAAACATTGAGAGGCTGCTTCTTCGCTGTCCAATCCTGCTTTCTTCACTTTCTCCTGAGAGGACTTCCCAGTTAATTTTTCAAACAAAATTTTTCATCTCAGAACCTGTTTCTAAGGAATCCCAGTTAAGACCATATTGCATTAAACCAGTGTAGTCAGCTTTCTGTTAACACAGCCAGATGCAATCCCCATGGGGGTATAGTTTAAGAAAGATTCCTAAGAACTGAGGTCCTTACAGGTACATAGCAAATCCCAGGTACCTATGTCATTCTTATTTAACAAGTGGCCTTTTAGTTAAGAATCAAAGTTGTTATAATTGATATTGTTACCTCTGTTTTTGAAAAATATGGATAGGAGAAGTTAACTGAAATCTTACCCAAGCAAGGAAATAGGTTAAGTATCAGGACAGAGATAAAATCTCTCAAACTTGCCGTCAGATGCAGAAAAGAACCAATGACTGCATAGATTTCATATAGCCCTGAGCAAACACTGGGATAATTTTTACTTAATTTTATTGCCTTTGCAATTAACTCAAATTAATTTTTTTACACCTATGAATTACTTTCTTTTGTTTTACAAGAGTTTTTTTTTCCAACCCTAAAGTTGAAGGCATAGATCATTTATTTTAATTTATATGTTGAGACAAATCAGGGTCATAATTTTTTGGGAAAACAATCACATTTTATCTCAGAGAACACTAAAATGACTCTTTCAAAAATAACTGAGACAGGTTATATTGGTAAGTGTTCAGACAAAAAATTTTAAGACATTGTGTTTTTTTAAATTGCTTTCATGACTTGACCACACTATTATCTCAAAAAATTGTGTTTTATTTGCATTTCTGGCTATTTTTTGCCCTATTTTTATTCCCACTGCAATTTAAGCAGCACAGTCACTTGAAATGTGACCCTCCATTATAAAATGAAATTATTTCTCCAAGTGTTTGAAACTTAAGCATAGTATAAAATAAATTAAATATTTCTAGAAATTTTAAAGTTTAAATCTTTGCACAGTAAATCATAGCAGGATTGTCAGCTAAGGACCATATCTCTAACAAGCTTAAAATCTGAAAATAAGGTTAACTTTAACTAAGGTTATTTTCGTGCTCCATCTAATAATCATTTTTCAATTTTAGGAGAAATTGTGAAAAGAAAAACACTGAATGTAAAACACTTTTAAAAATCTTCTAAAGATACTGTCTTTTATATTTGTTAGAAAATCTTCTGCAAAGCAATGATTGAATCCAAGATGCTTCTTCTAATGTTTACGAATCCATCTATTTATATTCTCTGCCTCTCTGTTTCTTGTTTTCCTTTTGATTCCAGTTCTTTTCTTTACATTTAATCTTTTCCACCATCAATACATTAATTCTATTAGTTAAAGTCTAGCCCTATCATTTCTATGGTAATGGTAGCCTAAGTGGAGAGAAAAAAGTAAAGAAACAAGGGAATGATGCAAGTAAAGAAAGGGACAGACAAAGATCTCTTGTAGTATATATTTACCCATATGTATATTTATTTCATGGATCTTCTCAATTTTCCTTCTTCCATTGAGATCCTTTGTTTCCTCGGTTCGAGACCCAAGAAAATAACAGAATCTGCAATTTGATATTGAATAGGCACAGGATTGAACGCAAATCCTAAAACTTAATAGTGATGTGACCTTGGGCAAGTTTTATTAAGCTCTCTGAAGCTCAGTTTCCCTCTTCACAAATAGAGTGCTTTCCTTACAGGGTTTTTGTAACTAGACATATGCATACAACACATTTAGGGCAGAGCCTGGCATTCATTCATTTATTCATTCTCACATTTGGCAAATATAGAATGACCACTCTCTGTGTGGCAGGCATTATGTTAGGTTCTGTGTATTTACATTTGGGGGAAATAGAAATGGTGCATTTCAGGTGTAAAATAAATGTTAACTGTTAAAAGACTAGAAAGCTTACTTCAGAAAAAAGCTTAATGATTCTATGGGAAAGTAATGGAATGTGAGAATCAATAGCGAGAAAAGAAGTAAACATGAAATTATGTACCCATCTTAAGTACTGATTGTGAAAAAAATGAATGAATGAGGAAAGTAAAAGATTTTTAAGTTATTAATATGTTTTGGAGGAACTTAGATACACTCTTGATATTAGAAAATATCAAATCTGACTCTGAATATTTAATTCTGTTTACTTTTAAAGTAAATCCTGGGAGAATAAAAGTATAATATTTACTATTTCCTATCTGGTTAACAATAGAGAAGATCATCTTTCTACAGAAGAAAGTGGGGGGAGTTAAAATCTTGTGGAAATAGAAATCAGATTAAACTGTTAAAAATAAAAGGACACAGCATATACCTACTGACAATAAATGAAAAAGATCCGAACTCAAATACCTAGTGCTGCAGCAGCATTTGAAAACCATGACAGAATCTCAGCACTGCCAGTCCTGGGCCTTCATATTAGGAAATTGCTGAACCAACTCTGGAGATGTCTGCTCTCCGTCCTATCAGTTACACAATACATACCTTTCTGATTTTGCCTCTGTTCGTTGAATGTTTTTTCTTTATTCACAAACAAAATTATCCTCAACTGAAATAGCTGAGAAGCGGTGGAAGTTACAGGACAGAGAGAATACTTAAGACAGTTTCTGAAACTCCCATTAAAATATGAACTACGTATATTATGTAGAAAAGCTAACTGAAAGGTTTACACAAATTCCCTTAAAATGTATCACGATATATGAGCACATTCTTATCACACATCCATGCTCATAATTATTTTACCTAAATATTAAGCTGCATTTTGTTATAGAAAAAAACGGGTTCTTGTCACACGACCTGTGAAATTTAGGCACGCGGACACATTGTAAGATGAGTAGGGCAGACTTTATTGGGTGAAAAGGAAAAAAGGAAAGAGAAACTCTCAGCAAACAGAGAGAGAGTCCTCCTAGCCGGCCCCACTTTACAGATTGAATCCAGGCCACCACACAGGATCTGGAGTCCAGGCTCCTCCCCCGTGCAAATAGGGCGACTTCCCGAGGCTCCACCCCATCCTCTCAGTGCGCAGGTGGGGCATTTTTCAGAGAATCAGTCAGGAAAGGGCCGGCTTCATCCAGGACCAGCGGTTGGATTTTTCAAGGTTCAGGCTGTTTTAGGCTTGAAGGCAGGGTTTTGCGGGGGACCCTTGGCTGTCTCTATCAGTTTGACTGATATTTATTTAATGAATTTAATGAAATAGTTAACATTCTGCATTTCCTTAGTGAAATATGTCTGAGTTCTGTCGCCTCCTGAGAGCTTGTGACTGGTAGTCTACTCTCTTAGAAATGTATGTACTACGCATCCACTTACTGAATTATAATTTTGTTTGTTCCTAAATATTTCATGCCGGTTGTACTTATTATTTTAATTATATAATTTAATTAATTATTCATGCAAATCAATGAAGTATTAATGGGGAACAGAGAGATGTTTATATGAAAATTAAATGCTTTAGAATGACCCAATAAAGAGAAACAAATGAAAATATGATGTCAAATTAGGTGTAGGCAAGATACTTAGGAAAGATTGTAAAACCATGGAAATCGAAAAGGATTTAACATGTTTTTTGCTTCACTAGAGTAAATTCCTTCACCTTTAAAAGAAACTGAAACTGGAAATCTTAGTCAATATATGAGTGTGGATTAGGCAAGAAAAACCAGGTGAAATTCCCATCAGTGATACATTCTCAAGGGAATGGCTTTCATCCTACATCAAAAGATTGGCCACTTGCATGCATATTTATTTACTTTATGTTAACATAAAATAAAATGTTTATGATACCTTTAGTTTTTTCATTGTTCCCTAATTGAACTAACTTTTCTGATGAGTTAGTTGACTAACAGGCCTATTTGCATTGGTTAAAAGCATTTCTATTGTTCTTAATGCATTTATTTCATAATATTCAAAGTTAATTAATTTTAGTAGGTGAATAAGTCATTTGGGTTTGCTTCTGACCCTCAGGAGTATTTTTGTCTTCTCAGTAAACATTTGATGATTTTTCTGAAGTTGGGATAGAACTCTGACTTTATCATGAATGTTCTAATAGCCATACTACGAGATTTTGTCACCATAAAGCATGGCCAGGTAAGTTTTCCTGTGTTGGCATTTTTAATAATATGCACCATTTCCATGTGATTGTAACATGTTAGCTATTTCTAAATTCTTTGTGAATGCCAAAGCTTCCTCTGACACCGGTAACTAATTTACTCTCATTAACTTGTGATTGGTTACAAGAATGATTGCCACGGGCATCAGTTTTGCTTTGGAAGCTGGCTTTGCCTATATAAGGATAGGGAAGTCTACTGGAGACTGACTTCCTAAATTACCACTAAATTTCCAAATGTTTGCACAATTTAGAGTGTACATGTGGGTGTTCTTTTTCTGATACAATTCTGTCTTGTCATTTCGTTACAGAGTGAATAGCATCTCAAATATGGGGGGAATCATTTGAACACCGTGTGGCTTATGGCCACCTGGCATATATTTGCAATTCAAAAGGTTAATAGCAAGCATGTGGGTGCCATTTGTTCTGAAAATCAAGGGACTCAGTTATTAAATACACCATAATACATACTTAACCAATTAGGGCATTACTAGAAAACCTGACTTCCGGAAGGAGGCTACTTCACAGATTTTACAGCCAAGTGTGGGGTGAGGGGATTACCAAATGCTGAAGTGTCAGTTCCAAAGTTTAACTCCTAATTTGCCAGGCTGGGAATAGCTTTATCAAGTTTTTCTCTCCTTCTTTTCTCTGTTGATTTAACAGTACAAAGGGTTTCTATATGGCCCAAATCCAGTCACTGCAGAGAACTGGAGAGCTACAAAAACTGGCACTTACGACTATTTCACGTTATCTTTTTTTTTCCTCAAAAGTTACCAGATTTTGGCTTCATTTTTGGAACCATATTATACCTGGCATAGTAATGATTCTTATAATCCTCCTCTTTGCATGTCTACAAAAGGGGAAGTAACTTCTTTGAAACATTCTTCGGCATCTTGCAGATACTTATAACAATTACTATAAAATTTTTTCTTCTGAAAAAATTCTAAAAAGTTGAAAACACAAACAGATGCTAGGGGTGTATGTCACACTCTACCAGTACCATAGGAGGCTGCTATGGTGGAGTGGATATTGGTTAGAGGTGAGAAATTCAGGAGTTGCAATAGTTATCTAAGACTTAAGGCTATGTGAACAAATAGCTTCACCAAGTGGCAATAAAATTCCAAATGTTTTAGGGCTACCGACCCATAAAAGGATATCATGCTGATGGGTGTGCAAAGGCATACCTGTTACTAAATTGCTAAGATAAAAAGAGTAGTTCCGAAGTAAGAGGAGGGCTGTAGTCACTTGGTGTAAGGAAGGCAGGCATTATAGGACTTCTCCAAGCCCGTTCTCTGGACTGGAGGGAAGGTTTAATTTCTGAAGTATCACTTACAAGGTATTTTCTACTTTTTGACCGTGAGCACATGTCAATAATATTAATAATAAATAACATTATTTACCACATTATGTTAAAATGGCCTGCATTCTGCCTAAGGCTCAGGAACATGGAATCTGGAAGCAGATGGCTACTTGTGATGGTTTTCTAGCTCTGGCACCTGTAATTGTTCTGTGCATCAGTTTTCTTAACATGAAATGGGGGAAGTAATCGTGTATTTACCTTGTAGGCCAAGGTAAGGATTAAACAAGTTATATGTAAGTGCATGGAACCGGCCTGATCTAGACAACAAACTCAATGTACATTAGTTATCATCTTTATGTTCCTGTTTCTTTCACTAGGACTAGTTTGTTAGGTCCTTCCAGGCAATTGCCATGCAGTGTTCTCCTTTGTGTTCTCAGTAAATTATCTGGGCATTAAAGAGTTTTGTTTTTAATTGGAGAGACCATCTTGTATTGTGGGTTTTCTTTCTGCTTTTGGCATTTGGTGGAGAAGGGGTGCTGTGGTGGGGACCAGTAGGGGAGGAGTGGATCAGAGTGCTATGGCAGAAACAGGCTGACAGCTTGATGGCCACACTGAAAAGTTTTCTGTTTTCTGTCTTCCTCCTCCGCATGCCTGCTGTGCAGCTCAGAAAGAAGAAAAGAAGAAAAGGAGAAAGACAGTGGCCTCTGGGTTGAGATTGAATGTGTGGGAACGTGGGCGGTAATGTGAGGAAGAGAATGGAGAGATTTGTTTGCTAAAAATCTATAAAATGAAATTTTTGAAACATTACAGCTATTGATTTCTAATTTCACCCTAGGGACCAACAATCGTGATGAGATTTCCCAGTAAATTTGGGATTAATGAAACCTCGTGGAAATCAGACAAATAAAATCAGATAAGTTACAATTAAATTCCAGGCCTCAGGAACATCTGTTTTACCATTCCTTGTGCTTCAATAGTGTTTACTTTATTTATACTGCTATTATGTCACTGATTATTTTGTACTTGTCTATTGTAATATCTGTCATAACAGATATTACGAGATCATGATTTATTTACCTTTTCACTCCCAGCATCTAGCATGATATCTTGCAAATTGTAGGTAAACAATAAATATTTGAAGAAGAAAAATAAGAGAAAGAATAGAGAAAGGAAAGAAAAAGACAGAAGACAGAAAGGCAGGAAAGTAAAAAGGCAGGCAGGAAAGAAGAGAGGAAAGGAAGTAGGGAGGGAGGCAGGGAGGCAGAAAATCCAGGCTCATGCTTGTTTTTATAGTTGTTGTAAATGATTGCAGAAAAATTCTCTTCTTCAAGAGGACTAGGAAAGAGTATCATCTAGGAAAGAGTATCATATACTCTTTCCCAATAATATATTCCAGAGAATAATAACATTATTTGAATGGACATGTTATGAAGACCATAGATCTTTATATAATCTAATCTTTACTATGGAAGACCAAGTTTTAGGAATATAAGAAATGAGTTAAAAAGAAGTTTATCTGATTAAATTTGACAGCACAAATACATTTACAAAGTCATATTCAGTAGTTGGGTAAATAAGAGAAGATAATGTTTTCCAACAAACATTTTGAATAATGTAATGAAAATGCCATTGCATTATTCATCAAGTCCTTCTAAAGCACAAATATGAACTTTTCACCTACTTTTAATTCCCTCACACATAGTATAAATTAAATCATTACACTTTTGTTAAACCAGAACACCTTTCAAACTTTTTTTAGCCTCTTGAGGTTGATGAATTGTTTATTGTTAAGCAATTTGGTTGCCAGAAGGAGACATTCTAATGAGACTTTGGAAGCTAAATATGAAAAGTCTCATGAATTTGAAAAAAAATAGTGCACTTGTTGAGGAGTGCTTTGCTCAGATTCAAAGACTGGCTCAGTAGTGTGCCAGTTTTTCACATATATTGCTAAGTATCTTAATAACTTCAACTTACAAGGCAGAGCTAGCCAACACTTTCTAATACTACTCTGTCACCACTGAAGGATAAATATCTTTTAAAAGAATTTTGATATTGTTAAATATCTGCTAGAGGTAAAATGGTGACAAGAGAGGAGGCACAATTCCTTCATAAATATGTTATTCAAGCAAGACGTTCAGATTTGAAAGATAAAGGAAAATATGCCACTCAATTCTAGTTCCCTTGGATACTAGGACAGAGTTCTATATTTTGTGTTGTTTACTTCTAGATTGAGCAAATACGAATGGGCTCAAAAATACATTAGTTAACTCTAAGTATAATGTCTACTTCTTTAGAGATTCTGAATACAAATGCCCACACAGTTCCCCTTCCTTCCCTGTTTTAAAAGAGAAACTTGAGGCTTTTCTATCACATGTAACTCCTAGCTATATACTATAATATAGTATTATATTATCCTAATTATATACTATAATATGGTATTATATTATTAACATGTGACTCCTACCTATATATGTATATATTTTACATATGGCTATTTGAAGCACCTTAGCAGTGCCCAGCAGGAACATAGGCAGCATTCAGTAATTGTCGGTTGAGCTGAAATTACTAGTTAGCACTCAAGAAGTGTTATTTGAATGAGTGGATGGATGATGACCCACAAGTAATGCCCCTTTTGTGGCCTGTCACAGTTATTCAATATACATTAGCATGAAATATCAGAAGGTCAGTCAGTCTTAGGGTCTATTCATAGAAGTAAAATGTTGCTGTTTTAAATTCAGTAACTATGCCAATTTCAAGGACCATAAATATATGCTCTATACAGCAAATAGCATTGCATGATTGGAAACCAGAACACATATTTAACCTTTACATCAACCAAGTGTCTGTTTTTCCTAAGCAAAGAACCATAAACATGTCTTTTTACATTCATCAAAGGAAAATAAATGTTCATTTATCTTTTTTTTATATACTGGAGAAAAGTCTATTTCATTTTCTTGGAATTTAAAGATTGTTCAATTGATTTTCTTCACTCTTTTAAATAAAAAAGTAGGCAGGGATTAAACATGGAATATTTTCATTTAACATGATTTTTTTTTCAGGAGTAACAGCCAACTGTGCCAAAACTGTGAGAATAGGAATCATTTTCTCACTGCACTTGTGGGCTTGTGTCTTTGTAGGAGGCTATCTTTGAGTCCTTTTCTGGGAAGATTTCTTACAGGTAGAATCTTAGCAGCTTTGAGATACATGGGTTGGTAACTGCCTTAGATGGGGTTCAAGTTAAGCCTGCCTTGCTGACTTCAAATTTACAGCAAAGGTTGCTCTATGCCATGCTCAGATTATTAGTAACGACTCCACAGATCCCACAGAACACTAAGCAGGCTAAGATACACTCCTCAAACTGAATTGGCCAGCAAACCCTTTTGAAAATGCTTTTCATTTATATTAATATTTTGGGAAGTATGTGTAGAAACATTCTCCCCTCTACTGACCAGTAAATGATTCAAGAAAGTGCCAGCAAAATATTTTTTTAAAAAGAATATTTAATAATGAGATTGGTGAGATGTTCATCCATGTAGAGGGAAAGAGCAGAGTAAAAAGACAAATATTGGAGTTAGAAAGGGCATTGGAGATGATTTATATGTAGTTCACCTCTCACATAGAGCCTTTGCTTGATCAAACGTTAGTCAGACTCCTGAGCCTTCTTGTAGGCACATCTGCATATTTCCTTGTAATATCCAGTTTTAACAAGGACCCTTCTGATTTATAGTTTAGCAAGCTTAGCAAGAACCTCACCCCCATCTTAGAGATAAGATCACATTTGATATCTGATTGGGATCCTCATCCCACATCTGCCCTCAAGTTATCTTCCTGGCCTGTCCTTAGCAAGAAATCCTCTTACATCAGTTTAGCCAGAATCCTCCTTACTCCTGATGCTTCCTTTAAGAATTTTCCACCCAACAACTCCCATCCACTCTGCTCCCTGACTATAAATGGCTATTCACTTGCCCATGCTGTATTTGGAGTTGGGCAAAATCTGCCTTTCCCATAGCAATACCCCAATGCCGTCACCCCCATGCTTACCTTGGTGGTTCTGAGTAAAATCTGCATTATTATGCTTCAATAAATATCATTGAATAATTTTTTTTCTTTAACACCTTTTTCATTTTGTGTTACCAAAATGAGTTCTAGGATGACAAATGACTTGTCAAATGTTGTAATAAACAGAGCTGGGATTTCAATTCTGAACATCATTTTACTTATCTATAATAGGACACCTTAAATTAACATAACCCTAGGCATCCTGGAATTTTTTTTTTTTTTTTTTTTTTTTTTTTTTTGAGACAGGGTTGCACTCTTGTCACCCAGGCTGGAGTGCAGTGGCTCCATCTCAGCTCACTGCAACCTCCGCCTCTGGGGTTCAAGTGATTTCCCTGCCTCAGCTTCCCGAGTAGCTGGGATTATAGGCACCTGCCACCACACCCAGCTAATTTTTTGTATTTTTAGTAGAGATGGGGTTTCACCATGTTGGGCAGGCTAGTCTCAAACTCCTGACCTCAGGTGATCTTCCAGTCTTGGCCTCCCAAAGTGCTGGTATTACAGGTGTGAGCCACCGCACACAGTCAGCATCCTGCAATTTTTAAAGAACTACATGAAACTGAGAGTGAGACATTTAGTCCTGTTACGAAAATGGAATCTTCAATAATTTAATGCTAATGGAGAAGGAAAGGAGAAAATGGTGCCATTAAAGCATAGTTTAAGCAAGTAGTAGGAAAAAGTGACTTTAACACATCTAACTTTTAGGACTGTTAGTAGGGTGTATGATTGAAAGCATGACATTCAATGAAGAAAAGGCTAAACACAAAATGATGCTACATGTTGTTTAATGCCCATATGGTGAGAAAATAAAGAATTGCATGGAAATAATAGACATGCAGTTCGGGATATTGATTACATCTGAGGGAAAGGGATGGTGACTCAATCTGAAAGGGGTAACTAGTGTATTCTATTATAATGATATTTTTTAAGCTGGCAATATTATTCTTTAAACCTGTGTGTATCTTAAATATTGCCCAGTAACTTTTCACAAGGTTATGCAAGAGCAATCTTCAGTTAAGGAGGTGGTTATAGACTCATGCATAACTATGCTCCATACACAACCTGTCCCATCTCACCACCTAAATACTGGTTTAAGAGACATAGACATGATATTAATGTTGTTTAGCTTATCAAAATCTAGTGTCTTACATCATGAGGCTGATTATCAGACTTGCTACTGGTGACCTCTCTTTTCTCTCCCACTCAAGTTTCTTCACAAGATACATCTTGCCTGACTTCTGCTTGGGTCCTGGCACTGTTAGGCCCGTACACTTATTCTTATACAAACTCAAATCAGTAGACTATCACACTTACCTACTTGTTGGCTTTCCTTTCTCAGTGTTGGGGAAAATCCATTTTTCTGGGTTCAAACCTCTTCTGGTATAAACTACATAAATTCTAACAACTTCTGAGTTTTTAGCAAGCAATTCATACAATACATTCTTCCTGGTAATTTCAATACATGTAGATCTAAGGAAATTGAGTACTTACAGTTCTGAATACAAAAAAACAATAGGAACATACTATTTTAATAAAAGTAAGAATTTTTTAATTGACCTGGGGTACTAATAGGTGCATGGTTTTATTTTCACTGAACTCTTCTCAGTCTTCTGATTCATAAAGTTGTACTGATAAGTTCTGAGAGTGTCTGTTGTGTCCCAAGGATATCTAAGCCCTTTCGTGTAATTATTTCTCCCTGTTCCCATCATCCAGCTCCTGTTCTTTTTGAGCCATCAGAAAAAAAAAAAAAAAATGAAATTCTACCTCGTTACAACAAACTGTCTATCCAGATTTAAAGGTGTTATAGTGCAGATTCCGGTGTCAAATAATCTCCTGGGAGTGATTATGAAGTGTGAGGCTGTGTGAGGAACCGCATGGCTTTCTGGCTATAGCATGGCAGCGGCCTAACTTCCCAGGAAACACCAAAGGGTCATGACTCTACAGGGAAGTGGAGGCCAAGTTTGTACTTTGTCAGCAAGAAAAATCTAGTTGGCAGTGTACACCAGGCTTAACCTCCCATTTTCCAATCCCGTCTTCCAAACCCAGGACTGTGGCATGTGCTACAAGGCAAGCAAAATACCGTATGAAGAGAGAATTAGTTTAAGATGTAATCTATGGCATCATGAAGCAGGTCCAGTGGCAGGGTCAGATGTTATAAGCTCTGGAGATTGCCAGGAGTACATGTTCTGCTTTAAGATTATCCTCTTAAAAAGAACTTAAAGGATTTTGGCTTTCCTGATTGGCCCCCGCTGCCAGCCTTGATGTTGATGGAATAACCATAGATGCCCTCATTTCCCCTCTGCTAGTCTCAAATGCCAGTTGTAGGGAGATGACTTTCAGTGGAGGCATTCCCCTTTTATGATCCCGTATATTTTGGCTCAGCAGCCTGTATCATCAAAAAAGTCATTCCTCAAAACAACTGGTAGTTGAACCACAAAAGCATGGGCTTTTTCACATTGCCAGTTGGGAGGGGCAGTTGGGAATTTGGCTTGACATGGACTTCTAACGGAATTATCCTGGATGTAATAAGGTATCTCAGCTACATACCCCCAGTAGCTTTTTGGCTTGGAAATTGGGAGTATTATTCAGGAGTTAGTAGGTTCTAATAATGAGTCCATTGTCACTCTCTGATTTATTTGATGTCACCTCAGGTGAGTTTCAGGCAGCAATATTGATAAAGGAAAGAGGTAGGTGATAACTGAGGCAAGGTCCCTGAGAAACTTCTCAAGTTATAGGTCATTTATCAAATTGCACATGTAGGGACTGTGAAGGGGTTTCATGATGACGTTATGAAGATGGTTTAGACCATGTAAAAGGTAGATTTTATTTTTGAAACTGATATTTTCTCTTTTGAAATTTTCCTGTTCACAAGTTACCTACTTTTTTCCCCTGAGGCTTCTGTTTTAGCATTAATTCAAAAAGTTTTGTGTTTATATGTGTGAACTGTAGTTATGATTCAACACTACAGTTGTGCGACAACACTATAAAACATACACTAATTTATTCTAGGCACAATAATCATATATTTTAGTTCTTACCTTATGAAGATAGTAATATTCTCATCACTATTTTACAACTGAAATGGACAGGGAAGTTAAGCTATTAAAAAACACACACACAAATCGTGTGACATGTCGGATTGTAATTAATGGGGTCTAATTCTTATTTAGTTGAAATTTGTAGCCTTTAAAGGAACTAAATTTTTTTGTTACATTATATTTAAAAATAACTTTATTTTTCAGTACTATAGAGAAATCCATATTTGGTGACATAAGTGGATCTTTTTTTATTTTTATTTTTTGTTATATTTTAAGTTCTAGGGCACATGTGCACAAAGTGCAGGTTTGTTACATGTGTATATATGTGCTATGTTGGTTTGCTGTACCCACCAACTCATCATTTACATTAGGTATTTTTCCTAATGCTATCCCTCCCCCAGGCCCCCACCCCATGACAGGCCCCAGTGTGTGATGTTCCCATGCAGTGTTTGATTTTCTGCCCTGGTGATACTTTGCTGAGAATGATGGTTTCCAACTTCATCCATGTCTTTGCAAAGGACATGAACTCAACCTTTTTTTATGGCTGCATAGTATTCCATGGTGTATATGTGGCACATTTTCTTTATCGAGTCTTTTATTGATGGACATTTGAGTTGGTTCCAAGTCTTCACTATTGTGAATAGTTCTGCAATAAACATACGTGTGCATGTGTCTTTATAATAGCATGATTTATAATCCTTTGGGTATATAACCAGTAATGGGATTGCTGGGTCAAATGGTATTTCTAGTTCTAGATCCTTGGGGAGTTGCCACACTATCTTCCACAATGATTGAACTAATTTACACTCCCACCAACAGTGTAAAAGCCTTCCTGTTTCTCCACATCCTCTCCAGCATCCGTTGTTTCCTGACTTTTTAATGATCGCCATTCTAACTGGTGTGAGATGGTATTTCTTTGTGGTTTTGATTTGCATTTCTCTGATGACCAGTGATGATGAGCATTTTTTCATATGTCTGTTGGCTGCATAAATGTCTTCTTTTGAGAAATGTCTGTTCATATCATTTGCCCACCTTTTGATGGGGTTGTTTGTTTTTTTCTTGTAAATTTGTTTAAGTTCTTTGTGGATTCTGGATATTAGCCCTTTGTCAGATGGATAGATTGCAAAAATTATCTGTTCTGTAGGTTGCCTGTTCGCTGTGATGATAATTTCTTTTGCTGTGCAGAAGCCTTTAGTTTAATTAGATCCCATTTGTCTATTTTGGCTTTTGTTGCCATTGCTTTTGGTGTTTTAGTCATGAAGTCTTTGCATAGGAATGGGGCCTATGTCCTGAATGGTATTGCCTCGGTTTTCTTCTAGAGTTTTTATAGTGTTAGGTCTTACATTTAAGTCTTTAATCCATCTTAAGTTAATTTTTGTGTAAGGTGTGAGGAAGGGATCCAGTTTCTGCTTTCTACATATGGCTGGCCAGATTTCCCAGCATCATTTATTAAATGGGAATTCTTTCCCCATTGCTTGTTTTTGTCAGGTTTGTCAAAGATCAGATGGTTATAGATTGTGGAGTGTTATTTCTGAGGCCTCTGTTCTGTTCCAATGGTCTATATATCTGTTTTGGTACCAATACCGTGCTGTTTTGGTTACTTTTGCCTTGTAGTATAGTTTGAAGTCAGGTAGTGTGATGCCTCCAGCTTTGTTCTGTTTGCTTAGGATTGTCTTGGCTATGTGGGCTCTGTTTTTGTTCCATATGAATTTTAAAGTAGTTTTTTTCCAATTCTATGAAGAAAGTCAGTGGTAGTTTGATGGGGATAGCATTGAATCTACAAATTACCTTGGGCAGAATGGCCATTTTGATAATATTGATTCTTCCTATCCATGAACATGGAATGCTCTTCCTTTTGTTTGTGTTCCCTTTTATTTCATTGAGCAGTGGTTTGTAGTTCTCTTTGAAGAGGCCCTTCACATCCCTTGTAAGTTGGATTCCTAGGTATTTTATTTTCTTTGCAGTAATTGTGAATGGGAGTTCACTCATGATTTGCCTCTCTGTTTGTCTATTCTTGTTGTACAGGAATACTTATGATTTTTGCACATTGATTTTGTATCCTGAGACTTTGCTGAAGTTGTTTATCAGCTTAAGGAGATTTTGGGCTGAGATGATAGGGTTTTCTAAATACACAATCATGTCATCTGCAAACAGAGACAATTTGATTTGCTCTTTTCCTAACTGAATACCCTTTATTTCTTTCTCTTGTCTGATTGCCCTGGCCAGAACTTCCAACACAATGTTGAATAGGAGTGGTGAGAGAGGGCATCCTTGTCTTGTGCAAAAGGGAATGCTTCCTGTTTTTGCCTATTCAGTATTACATTGGCTGTGGGTTTGTCATAAATAGCTCTTATTATTTTGAGATACATTCCATCAACACCTAGTTTCTTGAGAGTTTTTAGCATGAAGGGCTGCTGAATTTTGTTGAAGGCCCTTTCTGCATCTATTGAGATAATCGTGTGATTTTTGTTGTTGGTTCTATTTATGTGATGGATTACGTGTATTGTTTTGCGTATGTTGAACCAGCCTTGTATCAGAGAAGTATCCCTCAAATATTTACTTGTTTGTTTGCTTTTTTTCCTGTAATGGAAATGAAATTAAGTAGTAAGTAGATTGTCTGAAAATGGATATTTGAGAACTCTATTTTCTTCCCATTACGTCTGTGCTTGTGCAATTTTGTGTATAAATTTCTGTTCAGTTAATATTATAATCTAAGCATTTTTCATGTTATAAAAATCTTCATAAGTATCTTTTGCATGATATTCCTTCAAATAGTTATAATAACAGCTATCTATTCATTTTTCTATTCTGCAAACAAGTAGTTCTGAATTTTTCTCTGTCACAAATAATGGTGCAATAAATATCTTAGTGGTTAAATGTCTGTGTATTTATAACAATTTCTTTAGAATAAATCCACAAAGGTAAAATAAATGGATCAAGGAATATGAAGGTTTTAAAAACTATTGATGTACTTGTAAAACAATTGTCATATATACTATAAAATTAATATGTGGATGTGAGTCAGCTGTGTTATCCTTTGTAAATTATTCATATAATTCTAAATTGATACAAAATTATAAATCATATTTTCAGTATACTTCAGTTTAGCTTATAAAGTCAAATGTGGAATGATGAATAAAATCCATGAAATATTTCTCAGATAATTGAAGAGGTAGAAAAAGTTACTTTTGAAAAAGTGCTAAAATTCTTTAATAGATGGTTTCAGATAAGCTTCCACAGCACTGAACAGGTATCTAATTTTATCTAGTTAAATGTTTATGTTATATTGGTAAATAAATATGTTAACCAGCATCAGAAAATTAGGTAAAACTTTAGAAATATTGGTAAGTAGATCACATAGTGTTTGGGCTACAAAAGAGATAATAATTTGAGATGAGGCAAGAATTTTTAAAATTCCGATCTAAATTGAACCATGATAGGAGTCATTCCCTAGCATTTTGTAATCACTCCTCATTCATTAGCTACTAAATATGCCCGAAGCATGGCAATTCCTGTATATGTCACCTTGAAACTGTTTGAGCAAACCCAATCACCATATATAATCCTTAAACTTCTAAATTAATGTATTTCAATTACAAGAAAAAAGTACTTGAAAAGCTGTCTTCAAAGAGGAGGTGTGTCACAGACCTAAGTAAATTTAGAACCGAAGAGGATCTGTCACAATAAAATGTCCAATATGTGAACAGGAATATAGAGACAAGATGGATAGCCTAGTCTTGGTGTGTGTGATTTCAACTTACATGAACTTCAATAAAATAAAAATAAAATACTAGCAGAGTTTTTAAAATTTTAATTTATGACTTCTAAATTTTTTAAAATTACAGATCATAGAAAATCAGATCTGGAAACCCTACCTCAAACAACTTAGTGGTGAGCTAAGTCACAATCACCAATTGTCATTCACTGTCAATAAGAAATAATAGGATGTCTTATTACCAACCTTTATTTATACATTACATGTTATTATTATTACTGCATTTACTTTATAAACATGCTTTTCCTTATCTCTAGAGAATAGCAGCATTTTTAATGTTTCCTGGCCCTTTCTGAGGCAGCAGATATTCAACATACCCTGTCAGCCTTTCCACTCTACTGTCATACAATATTTACCCAGCCTTTATATCACCAAAGTTATATCTGTGTTTGGGCGTGCACACACACACATTCTGCCCCAAGGTGGCAGAATATTAAGTGCTTCTCTTTTGAACACCAATCAGCATCTAACTCTCTTGTTCTTGGTTTCAGCTCTCTCCTTTCATCCTTAGCTAATGGAACCCTAAAAGATTTTTCTTTTCTTCTCAATAATTTCCAGCTTTGGCCTTCATTAAGCACACTGAGGGATATACTATGATTCTGGAGTTTCAAGCAATCTTCTCTATAGGGAATTTGAAGACTGAAATTAACCGGGGGTATGGTGAAGAGGCATAAATTACATCCTCATCACCCACATTTTCCACAATGAGCTCCATTTACTTATTTATTTTATTTCAATGTAATAATATAAATTGTGGAATGGTAAAGTCTAATTAAAATATGTATTTACCTCACTAAATTATCATTTTTGTGGTGAGAACATTAAACATTCACTTTCTTAGCATTTTTCAGGAATACAAGAATTTCAAGAATTTCATCATTAACTATTGTACAATATTGTACAATAACAGATCTCTTACTTTTCCTAACTGAAACTTTGTACCCATTGACCAACATCTCCACAGTCCCCAATACCCCAACTGCCCCTGCCTCTGGTAACCACCATTCTATTCTCTCTCTCTCTCTCTCTCTCTCTTTTTTTTTTTTTTAAGACGGAGTCTTGCTCTGTCGCCCAGGCTGGAGTGCAGTGACGCGTTCACAGCTCACTGCAAGCTCTGCCTCCCGGGTTCACGCCATTCTCCCGCCTCAGCCTCCCGAGTAGCTGGGACTACAGGTGCCCGCCGCCAAGCCCGGCTAATTTATTATTTTATTTTTTAAAATTTTTAGTAGAGACAGGGTTTCACCGTTTTAGCCAGGATGGTCTCAATCTCCTGACCTCTCTATTTCTGTATCAACTTTTTTAGATTTCACGTGTGAATAAGGTTGTGCAGTATTTGTACCTGGCTTATTTCACTTAACATAATGTCCTCCGGTTCATTCATGTTGCCACAAATGACAGGATTGCCTTCTTTCAGCCATTTTTTTATGGCTGAATGGTATTCCACTGTGTATATATACCACATTTCCTCTATCCATTCATTCATTGATAGACACTTAGGTTGACGATCTTGGCTACTGTGAATAATGTTGCAATAAATATGAGAGTGCAGATCTCTTTTTAAGACACTTTTATTTAATTAATTAATTAATTATACTTTAAGTTCTGGGATACATGTGCAGAACGTGCAGGTTTGTTACATAGGTATACATGTCCCATGGTGGTTTTCTGCACCTATCCACTCATCATCTACATTAGGTATTTCCCCTAATGCTATCCTTCCCCTTGCCCCCCAGTCCCCAACAGGCCCTAGTGTGTGATGTTCCCCTCCCTGTGTCCATGTGTTCTTATTTTTCAACTCCCACTTATGAGTGAGAACATGCAGTGTTTGGTTTTCTGTTCCTGTGTTAGGTTGCTGAGAATGATGGTTTCCAGCATCATCCATGTCCTTTCAAAGGACATGAACTCATCCTTTTTTATGGCTGCATAGTATTCCATGGTGTATATGTGGCACATTTTCTTTATCCAGTCTATCATTGATGGACATTTGGGTTGGTTCCAAGTCTTTGCTATTTTGAATAGTGCTGCAATAAACATACATGTGTGTGTGTCTTTATAGTAGAATTATTTATAATCCTTTGGGTATATACCCAGTAATGGGATTGCTGGGTCAAATGGTATTTCTAGTTTTAGATCTTTGAGGAATCGCCACACTGTCTTTCACAATGGTTGAATTAATTTACACTCCCATCAACAGTGTATAAGCATTCTGGTTTCTCCACATCCTCTCCAGCATCTGTTGTTTCCTGACTTTTTAATGATCGCCATTCTAACTGGTGTGAGATGGTGAAGACACTGATTTTATTTTCTTTGGATATATAACCAGTAGTGGAATTGCTGGATCATATGGTAGTTCTATTTTTAATTGTTTTAGAAACCTCAATACTGTTTACTCTAATGGCTGTACTAATTTACATTCCCACCAACAGTGTGCAAGTGTTCCTATTTCTCTGCAGCCTCACCAACATTTGTTATCTTTTGACACAATGAACTCAACTTGAATGCACTTTCCCACAAATGAAGTGGGAAGTACATTTTGCTTGATCATGAGTGGGTTTTATTAGCCATTGAATGCGTTTTTTCTGGTAAGCTTCTTTTTGACCACTTTCTCCTTCTACTCCACTCCAAAAACTAACACACCATGTTATACTGAAATGGAATTTTATGCCAAGCTAACTTTCTCCTCTACTAGTTTGTAAACTTCTCAAGGGCAAAACAGAAATTTGTCTTATTCACGACTCTATCAATCACTAGAACCTAGAAGAGTATCTGACCCTTAGGAACACTCAATAAATAGTTTTTGAATGAATAAATGGTGGTCATTTTTTTGTTTTAGTAATTAAACTACCTCCATTTCATCTTACTGGCAGCGCTTGTGAATCAGTATAACACAGGCTAAGTATAGTTTTAAAAAAAAAAAAAAGGGTCAGGAGGCTGGGCCAGTGATCAGAAGACAGGTGAGGAGGATTCAGTAATTTTAATATCAGGATCACTTTTTAACTTGTTTTCTTCTCATTAACAGATAAACTTCAGGGGTGTCCCAATTGGGAAACAAATTGGGTCAGTGTGTGATGTTACATAAAAAAATAAATAATCTCTCTAATAATAATGTCAAGAAATAGATTTATTTTTTAAACTGGTGTGTCATCCATGATATATTAATATTATCATAAACTATATTAACTATCTAATCCTTTAGGGAATGGCTTTTAGTTATCACACCTAATCTTAAAAAGATATGTTGAAATTTGTAAACTGATCACAGTGACACAACAAGACAGAGGGAGACTTGAACTCAAATTTTCTCCAAGTATTCTTTCCACCATGTCGTAGATACAAGACCCTAGGGTGAAGCACTCAAAGATGGATCAGGCATAAACTCCCCAAGATGTACATAGTTCACAGGTAACATTATTAGTCATAATTCAGGTAGAAACTGGAGGTGCCATCAGATAAATACATGTAACTTGCACTGGGAGGATAAGGCAGTGAGAGCTGACTTCCACCTGGGAGATGAGGAAAGTCTTCATGGGTTGCTGAATAAATGGGATTTTTAGGATGGCAAGAATTTGGACATTTGGACTGTGAAGGAAGATCAGCTTAAATTGAGGAAAGCACATAATAAGCAAGGCTCGAGCTTGGGTTGAGGATCAGGTAGCAGTAAGTAGCTTAGCGTGGCAAGATCTTAAATGGGTGTAGTTCGTAATATGGTTGGAAAAGCCAACTGGGGCCAGATTGTGAAGGAACTGGAATTCCAGAGTGAGGCACTCAAATTTATTATGGAGACAGTGATTATTCAGGGCAGAAGTTTTCTGAGTGGACCACTGAAACTGTGAAGCAGGGGGAAATAATATGCTTGCACTATGGCCATACCTTGTGTAACCCATTTTTATCAAATCAAATATGTGTGCACCTGTTTCTTTGGCTGGTGTCAGGAAATCCTTTTATATTTCCTCGGGGTAAGATTTTCCTTGTATACCTCAGAAGGGGAAACTGAAGATCCTATGAGCATTTCCAAGAAATGGGCTGTCCCAGGGCAGTAAGCCCTGACTTCTGCCCGACAAAACAGGTCTGCTTTGAGCAGGATGTGCACTGCACACATTCAATTGATAGCAATGGGAAAAGCAGATATTCCATCTGTCCAATGATCAAACACATAAAATCACACAGGAATGTACAGTATGCTGGTTTGAACAACATAGGCATTTGCCTAAACCAGAGAGAAAAGACCTGCCTGTTTATGTCCCCTGGTAAGAACATTAGTGAGGGAAAGCTTTGATGTTTAAGCAATCATATAATCGACTCTGCTGTTGGATCCAGAAGCCCAGGGTCGGTTTCAGGAATGAACACCGAACATTTTTAATGGCACTATGAATAAATGGAGGCATGTGGCGAAGAATGTTAAACAGATAGACTATTATCTCTGAAATATTCTGATTTTGCAGATTTTGAACTTTGCCTCTCAAAAGTCACTTTGTTAGTGTTGATGGGTTTAGGTGTTAGGTGCTATTCCCTGAAACAAACAAACAAAAAGCAACTCATAGATTCTCAAGTATGGTGGGCAGAAAATTTTGTGCAAATTTTAAGTGGATAAGGTAGACAGGATTTAAGGAGAATACATCTGTTCTAGGATTTTATGATTAGAACTGGAGGCAATTCCTCACCCTTTTACCCCATACATCCAATGAATTTGCTCAGTTCTATTTACTCATCTTTGACAAAACTATAACCATCTGCCCCTTTCTGTCACCAGCTTAGTTGGGGAACTAATTGCTTTCTTTCTGAATGAATGTAATACTTTTCTAACTGGGTTTCCTGTCTACATTCTCCTGTTTTCTCTATCCAATCTGCAAACCATCTCTTCTTTCTCCTACCCAGTCTGCAACCATTCCAAACTAATGTTCTTAAAATACTATTCTCACTCAGTTACTCATCTGTCCGTACCACTTCATGGTGTTTCATCGCCTCCTGTGCAGTTGAGCATTCAAGGTACTCCTGATTAAGTTCACCAAGTAGCTGATACTCCTCCATTCCAATATTTATCAACATGTACCCTGATTTGTGCTACACTAATCTCATTTTTCTATTTTGCACTTTTTGGAAATTCCCTCTCCTTCTGTATCGCCATCCTCTAATTAATATGCTCTTTCTTCTAACCTTCTCTTCATCAGCCTGAATTTCAAAAGTTTACCTGATTACTCCAGTACGCTTTGGTTTCTACGTTTGAGTATGGCTTTCTGAATTTATGTGTGAACTCCTAAGTCCGGCCCTAAAATATGGACTGCCTTATTTTGTTATTTATCCACCGTTCAGCTGAATATTGTCTCCCAAAGCCATTTCTTGTGCCATCAGATCAAGAACCATTTGCAGTTCCACTTTTGTAAACTCCACAGTGTTCAGTGATTTTATAAAGTTTGATAACTAAAGCAAATTGTAAAGATAATAAATTTCAGGAAAAGCTTCTAAATTTAGAATTATTTATTTTAACCCACATTGTAGAATGTTACAGAAAAAAAAAAAGACTGACCACTTTGTCTATATTTTCTATAAAAACAAATAGGAAAATGGATATTCCAAGAAGAAGGTTTTAGGAAAAATACAATCTTTTTCAGACAGATAAATGCTGAGAGAATTCGCCACTACGAAGCCACCAATACAAGAACTGCTAAAAGGAGCTCTAAATCGTGAAACAAATCCTGGAAACATGTCAAAACAGAATCTCTTTAAAGCATGAATCACACAGGACCTATAAAACAAAAATACAATTTAAAAACCAAAAACAAAAAAACAAGATACTTTGTTAATTTTTGAGAAATATTGTGAGTTTGGAAACAAACAATTCTCTGAGTAAGAATTATGGTTGCATAATTTTAATGTGTAATAGATTATGCCTTATAAGAATGTTTTATAAAGAACCTCAGTGAAACCTCCACTGTTTTCTTAGGAATATCTACAGGATACTTCACGACTAGATAAATTTAGAAAGTGGCTAGTGTTGGGGACAAAAGCCTCCTTAGGACATCAGTCACCTCTGTAAATGGACTTTGGATTGAAGACTGAAATAGACATCAGGGCACTAGTGAGTGTCCACAAAGATGAAGTGAGCTTTGAAAGAGGAAAGACTGTTCTTCTCTGGCTAAGAGACTTGATACAACACTGAACAGTTTCAGATGAGTTTTATCTCTATAAGCAGGAACACAGGAGTAGCCTAGTTTAAAACAACAGCTTAGAAGTCGAGTGCTTTGAAACCAATGGTGGTAAAGACTGGGGAATAATCCATTTATTAAATCAGTCATCAAAAAATAGGTTTCATATAACTCCTTTCTATACCACACACTCTACTAAGGGGCCGAGCTTATAAAAAATATTTTTATAAAGGTAACTGTTGCCTTCAAGGAGGAGGAATGTTGAGCAGCATCCCTGGCCTCTACCCTCTAGATACCAGTAGCACTCACCCCTGTCCCAACTGTAATGAGCAAAAATGTTCCCAGATGTTGACAAATGTCCCCTCAAGAGCAAAATGATCTCCAGTTGAGAACCACTGTTCTCTGCTAAAAGAGTGACTCCCAAACTTTTGTGGACACATGAGTCACTTAAAATGCTGGTTTAAAATATGGGTCCCTGGGTCCTGCATCCTAAAATTTAATTCAGCAAAACTGAGGTGGGTACCCGTAATCTGGATTTTCAACAAACAACCCAGATGATTCTGATGCAAGAGAAATCTGAAACTGAAACTTTGCAAAACACCGTGCTCGAGGAAAACAAAGCTTAAAAAAAAAACTTGGCTTTTACCTTGAAGGAGTTTGTCTGACAGTAATGAAGGCAGACACGTGCCTCATGAGTTTATAAAACTGCAAAATAAGGCGAAAAGTAGGTACTGGGTGTAAAATATAAATAACTATTTCAGAAGTTTACAAAGCAAGAAGACCCTGTCTTTTTCAGAGTTGGGCAAGTTAGGGATGTCTTAAAGGTAAGTAGATATGGAAATACGAGGTTTGAATAAAGAATGACATATTCATGGATAGTTATGAGAGAAAAGGGGGGCTCTAAGCAGAGGAAATGGCACAAGCAGAGACAGAGAGGCTGTAAACTTTATAACTAGAATCTAAGATTTATGTCCCCCAAATATATTTTGAGACAAAGTATGAAATATACCCAGTACTGTGTCTGGCACATAGCAAGCAACTACCAAATGTCAACTCTTTCATGATCATAATTATCCTTTCCCTGAAGGTATTACAACAACACCTTCCCAGAGAATGCACTCAACATAGCCAGTGGTAATCTGGAATCCCGCTGTTCTTCTCTTTTATTTTTCATTATGGGAGTGATGAAGAAATTTTTTCATGGTTGAGTTTTATGAATTTTAGTAGAGGGCTGGAGAAAGATGATATAATAAGACAGAATAGGAAGTAAATTAATCCTTACAATTTGAAAATGGTCCTAACATTCCCTCTTCTATTTTTTTTTTTTTTTTTTTTGAGACGGAGTCTCACTCTATTGCCCAGGCTGGAGTACAGTGGCGTGATCTCGGCTAACCACAACCTCCACCTCCCAGGTTCAAGCAAATCTCCTGCCTCAGCCTCCTGAGTAGCTGGGATTACAGGTGCGCACCACCATGCCCTGCTAATTTTTGTATTTTTAGTAGAGACAGGGTTTCACCATGTTGGCCAGGCTTTTCTTGAACTCCTGACCTCAGGTGATCCACCCGACTTGGCCTCCCAAAGTTCTGGGATTACAGGCATGAGCCACCATGCCCGGCCATTCCCTCTTCTATTAATCTTTCCCTAGGAAAGTCAATTTTACTAAAGTACTTAATAAGAGATTTCAGGTCCTAGGTGAAGGGATGGCCCAAATGAGATACACTGTAGATTTTATCCTCAACCCCATTTCTGATTTTCCAGGAGTAGAACTCACTGCTTACTGCAAGGCTCCTGATAAATGTTACAGGCCACACCTCCCCCAGACATTACAACTAAACACCTTCATTCTACACTGAACTAAGTGAATAAGCACTTATACTTTCCCCTTGAAATCATTATTAAATCATTCATTCAAAAATTGCTTTTATGTAACATCTTTCTACACCATACACTCTACTAAGGACAGAGGTTATATTAATACAAAACTATTTATATTGAAATACCTGCAATAAGTTTGGGGAGTTGAAGGGAAATGTTATTAAGCAACCGTGCACACTTATTTCAATCACCCCACGTTGGTACCTCTAAGCCCCTGAGTCCTGAGTCGTATATTAACTCCTCAATCCACTTCTTTTTTCTCTTTCTCTTTTATTTTTCTACAAATTATTTGTACCTGTCTCAGCTTTACTGAATTAAATTTTAGGATTTAGGGCACGGGAACCCATTTTTTAAACCAGCATTTTAAGTGAGTCTTATGTCTACAAAAGTTTGGGAATCACCGTTTTAGCATAGACCAGTGGTTCTCACCTGGAGGTGATTTTGCTCTTGAGTGGACATTTGGCAACATCCGGAAACATTTTTGTTCATCGCAGCTAGGACGTGGGTGAAAGGTATTAGTGTCTAGAAGGCGGAGGCCAGGAATGCTGCCCAACATCCTATGAAGCACAGGACAATCTCTAGCACATTGCGAAACACTGTCATAGAGCAAACAGCATCATGTACCTATAGATGATCAGTACATGCTTCTTGAATAACAAACTTGTGAAGTGAGTTGAGAAAAGCAAAGTCAGCACCCTTACTGAGGGCTCAGCTTTGTTCCTTCTTGGATATGCCTGGTGGGGTTGCTTCACAGCTTTGAACCTGCCTAGTTGTATGGGGCCCCAGCGTGAATGGGGTTATGAAGGCCCAACACCTCGTAAAGCCCATCCATTTAAGTGACATTATATTTAGCGCTCTTTATGTGAGAGAAACAACCTTATTTTTTTTAAATGTTTACATTATAATATTTTTCTTCTTGTAGTTCTTTACATAGTTTCCTAAATTTTAAAACCGCCTAATATTAATATGTATTTCCTTAGGCAACCCCAGCACTTCTGGAGTAGGATAGAGCATGATTCTCTATATCACAGACAAGGAAGCTTAACAAAGTGGTTCCATGATTTGCTGGTGATGTGATGAATCAGCACCCTTATAAGGATTAGAAGCTACTGTTTTCCAGGAGCAAGCCACCAGCAGGCATTGCCTCTCAAATACTTATTTTGATACCTTTTTTCCCTCATTAAAAAATAGAGTCTTCTGAAATCTGACAGTAGATGCTTGACATATCTCACATTTATCTTTTTGTTGCGCTATCCTAAATGAATTGTCAGCCATCATAACAATGTAGCATTTCCCCTGTCTGGAGAGAGGATATGTTTAGATTGTCTCTGTGGAAGAAAACTAGCAGCTCCCTCTAACAGCGGTCAATTCGGAACTTTACAGCTAACAATCTCAGCGTGGGGGGTATTTTTAAATGTAGGTCATTTGGAATTTTTGACAATGTTGTATTGGTATAATAAGCAAAATATTCATTTTGTAAGAATAATTATGTACAGTATGTGGATATATACTATATGTATGTGTATATGTATATACACATAAATCTATAGTATACAGACTAAAAATATAAAAATTAAGTACAAGATGGTTTGAGAAGACTCATTTTTTATTCTTCCACCTCAGTTTCACTCTTTTGATTTTTGTTTGGATGGAAAAGCACCCAGCTGATGTTGATAAAGGGATAGTTGATGCATATATTGGGGCAGAAGGTATTTAGAAGATCTCTGTATCTTCTGCTCAATATCGTTGTGAGCTTAAAACTGCGCTAAAAAATAAAGGCTATAAAACATTCTTTTTAAAGCCCCCAGCTTGGCTGTTCTGTATTGAGGTTCTCTGGCATTTGGATAATGCCTTGACTATATAGCATCAGGAAAGAAGAGCACACAGATTCGGTTACAGTTTTCCTTCTTAAAATAAATTATTATTTTAAAATATTTATTTATGCAGAAACTTTTAGATATAACTAAAGTGTTACATTATAGATTCCTCTACAACTTCTTTAAAAATTTGGATATAGACTCCATTATTTTTCTTTTTTGAATATTTGAGAAATTCAGTTCTAGTCTGCTCAGTTCAAAGGTAAAAATTAGTTTAAGAGACTGGAAAGTATTTAATGGCGTGTAAAACATTTTTTGGGTGGTCTTTCTGTAACTCATCTTTCTTATTTTCCTTCTCCTTATCACCTAGATTTTCAAACATGTTTCAATATGGACAAGTGGATTAAGGGAAAATAATTTCTAAAAGAAATGTACCTAAAGAGAAGAGGAAGGAGAAATACAAAGACTAATTTTAAGGGTGTTTCATATTTTTCTCTTCATCATTTAGTACAAGGATAACTTTCACTGCTGTCTAATAAAATGAACCAAGAGTGAAAAGTTCAAATATTAGGCTTTCCTGTAATGCTGGTTTCAGAACGGCCTGAGAGCCAACATCAGCGGAGTGGCCGAGGGTGTTCATGTTTCTGTCTAGTCTGTGGTGGACTGCTGCGATGGCTACTTGAGGGCAAATAAAACTCCCAAAACCAAAATTTAACCTGCACCTCAGACGATCAGTGACCTAAGGTTAAAGAACTTTGCTTCAAGTCTCCAGTTACTTCCCCTGCCTTTCACCAACCCCTCTCCCAAAATTGCCTTTTCAAAGCTAAACAAACAAAAAAATCAAAACCCCAGACTTCTCAACAAAAGGTATTTTGTTTTCTATGCAACTGTCGTGTAGGCTATATAAAAGTTACAGTCATGGCAGAAGGAAACTTACATTAAATTAACATTCTCCCAAACAACTTAAAATCAATGGACGTGTTTTCCTCCAGAGAAATCCATAATTACTTTGGCTTCAGCACAGCAGAAAATAACAGAGTATCATAGGCAGTTTTCTGGGTTGACTATAGTTCAGATCAAGGGCCACATATGCTGCAAACCTCTGTAATGGCAAGTAACTATAGGGAACCTATGAAGTCATTTAGCAATTTAAGTGGTCCACATCAAAACTTCCAAATAGGTTGGAAAAACAAGTGTTCATTTCTCATGGAATACCCTGAAATGACCAGTACAAAACATTAAAGTAATAGCCTAGTTATTTAAGCCTGTGTCCTTAGACTAGGGTTGCTAGATAAAATACAGGACATCTAGTTAAATGTGACTATCAGATAAATAATTTTTCAGTATAAGTATGTCCCAAATATTGCATAAAACATACTTATATTAAAAATTACTTGTCATTTCTCCGAAATTCAAATTTAACTGGGTGTTCTGTATTTTTATTTGCTACGTCTGCTAACTTTACCTAAGAAGATATTTTCAAACTTTAATTTTAAAAATTCTGTTATTAAATACTAAAATAGCTGTCTATATGTATATATATATTTAAATTTAAAAAGCCATGCAGATATACAAAATGTAACAAATGCCAGTGCTGAAAGGCACAGTCTGGGAAAAGACAGCTGAAAAATTTCTTTAATTAAAGAGAGATTTCTTAAACTGAGATATACTTAATCCATCTCTTACACTCCAGAATGATCCAAGTCATGCTGATGCAAAAGGCGGGTTCCCATGGTCTTGGACAGCTTGGCCCCTGGGGCTTTGCAGGGTACAGCCTCCCTCCCAGCTGCCTTCATGGGCTAGTGTTGCTTAATGGTAATAATTATCTCATTCAGAATTCCTAGAATCATGAGGAGTTATTAGGAAGGAAAATATAAGTATAGATGTTTCTCCCCTCTTAAGTAGTCTATGACCTCTCTTTTAATCTTTACTATTATAAACACTTTTTTGTGTTATACCAAGGGGGATCAGATTTGTGCGTAAGCTAGAAGTTAGACATACCTAGGCACGTAACATGAACTGGGGGGCAGGCTGCCAAGAGTCTGCTCAGATGAGCAACAAGAGAGACTCCCAAGGAAAGCAGTGTCACTCCCAAGCTTGGCCCAATAATAGAATAACTAAGTTGGAGAGGAAGAGTGACTCTGGGTCTGATCATGTCACTTGTTGTGGTGGTTAATTTGATGAGTCAACTTGACTAGGCTAAAGGATGCCCAGACAGCTGATAAATACATTATTGCTGGGTGTGTCTGGGAGGGTGTTTCTGAGGGTGTTTCTGGAATGAGATTAGCATTCGAATCAGTAGGCTGAGTAAGGAAGATTCATGCTCACCATTGTGGGTGGACATCACCAATCCATTGCAGGCCCAAATGAAGCAAAAAGGCAGAAGAAGGGCAAATTGACTCTGTCTACTCGAGCTGGAACATCCCCTTCTGTACTTTCCAGGAACAACTGCTGCTGCTTTTTACAACTACACCTTCTCCACCTGTACTCAGACCTCAAAGCTTTTGAGGTCCAACTGTACTCAGACCTCAGACCTTTTCATTCCCTTGGACCTCAGAACTTCTGGTTGGTTCTTGGACCTGCAAATTCTGGGACCTACACCACTGGTTTCCCTGGTTCTCAGGTCTTTGAACTTGGACCAAAATACACCACTGGCTTTCCTGGTTCTCCAACTTGCAGACAGCAAAGGTTCCATTTCTCCAAGGAATCTTGACAAGAATACTTATATTACTCATTCATTCTGCCTCCATGGACATGTATCTAGGTCTTGTGGGAGAACTGTAAGTAAAATCAGAAGAAGAAAACTACTGTTTTATTAAAACTCCTGCATGGGCAGAAGCTGCTTTAGTTCTCTTCCTAAATATGTCCTATTCCATTACCTTTGGCCCCTTGAGTGTTCTAGTATATGTTAAGTATCCCTTATTTTGAAATGCTTGGGACAAAAAATGTTTCAGATTTCAGATTTTTCAGATTTTAGAATACTTGCATGTACATAATGAGCTATCTTAGGGGTGAAATCCAAATCTAAACAGGAAATTCATTTATGTTTCATATATGCCTTATAAACATAGTCTGAAGATAATTTTACACAATACTTTAAATAATTCATATATAAAATGAAGTTTGTGTACATGGAAACATCAGAAACCAACCGTGTCACTATCTTAGCTACATTCATGTGGATAATCTGTGGTTGTTTGGTATTACCAACATTTCTGACTCTGAATTAATATGTTACCAATAAGCAAAATAAGCAATCATTTGCTTGTACTTATTCACATATAATTACTTGTAAAAAATGACATACCATTAATACAATGAAAAAAAAAATGTGCTCAGAGTAACTAACAGTACAATAGCATCACCATAATATCTGCATCAGCTATTCAACAACAGCAACAAAAAATTGTGTGTTGTGAACCTGTGTTGTGCAACCCATTCAATGAGATCAGGTATGTAATTTTCCTTTTGGCATCATGTTAGTACTCAAAAATTTACAAATTTTAGAGCACTTCAGATTTTTTTAGTTTTTTGGATTAGGGATGCTCAACCTGTACATTCACCAGGTGTCCATTGGGAGATGTACAAATATACAAATTTTGGAGCACTTCAGATTTTGGAGTTTTGGATTAAAGATGTTCAACCTGTACATTCACCATTGTGTCCATCAGGAGACAGTGGTGCTTTGTGGGAGATTGCTTTGAAGTCTGAGTACAGGTGGAGAAGTGTAGTTGTAAAAAGCAGCAGCAGTTGTTCCTGAAAAGTACAGAAATACAGAGAGGAAGCAGCAGTGGGGCCTGGGAAATGAAGCAATATCCAGTGTGAGAAGCTATAATTGGTAGACTCTGGCAGTACCAAGGAGAGGGGTCATGGTGCCCAGAGTGCTGACATTACCCAGAAGTGTTGATGTTACCTGGTGATCAGCTGTACCAGAAAAGGTAGTCGTGTGTTCTCAGTGTTCAGTGAGACAGCTGACTGCACTCATTTGTAAGCACATGTAAAACTTCTGATGAGTTTCCAAATATTTGGGCAAGGAATCTTTTCAGGGTATGAATAAGAGGAAGAGCCAAAGAAACAGAGATCATGTTTAATTCTCATAATATCAGTAATAGTCATTGTAAATAAAATATTGTGTAGTTTCAGATATTCACATTCTTATTTTATAAATAAGAAACTAAATCTCAAAAAAGCTAACCACCTTGTAAAGGACAAAGGTGGAACAGGAATTCAAGCATTCTGATCAGTTTTTGATGCTTATTCTACTATGATACTGGTGTCCCTAATTTCAAATATTTTCTACACAGGTATTTGATACCCAAGCCCTTTCAAAAAATACATGACATATGAATTAATAAATTCCTCATTTTTCTATGTGTCAGGTGCAATATATTTCATATCCACCTAGATTCATTCATTAAAATTTTATTCATTAAAATGTTTTGAATGTTATTTATTTGAAGAATGTCTCCTCATCTTTATCTGAATAAATAGTTATTAAATTTAAGATTAGGACATGTATCCCCAAATCTGGTAAGAAGTAAGAAGATATGTTGCTGTAAAAAAAACAAGGTAACTGGAGACTTTAAAGAAGCATAAAATAGTTCAATCACTGTTTTCTAAAGCTACCTTTGAAAAGGACATTCAAGCAAGATGTCATCATGGGGATAGATAGGGTCAAAACTATTAGCCGTGCCAGATTAGTCCAGGAAAGCTAGAGCAGGCATCAGGTCCAATCCACAAGCAAAGTAGCAGCCAAGATCAAGAACTGGAACCTTGCCAGAGGCTGAGCGGGGTGGATGCCAGAGGAGTAGCCAAGAGAACAAGCCAAGGATGAGTAAGTAGAAAAAGCAGCAGAAGAAATAGGAGGCAAGAGCACAGGAATTAGGTGGGCTAGACACTTCTTCTGGGCAGTGTCTCTTTGGCATGATGAAGCCTCATTTAATGCTCCAAGCATGAGCTCACTACATAGTGTCTTAAAGGTAATTTTCTGCACCTGATACTACACAACTCCAATCTAATCTTCCCCTTAAAGTACAGTGTTTGGAGTGTAAGTAGGGGAACATAGGCATCTGAGTTATCAGGGTTGTTATTATAGTGTGCAGCAGGCTTTCTGACCCATTTCATAGACCTGTGTCCATCCATGTGCCCCAGCCACTGCCTTGGCACAGCAGAGAACCTGACAGAGCCTGGAAAATATGATTATGTTTCGAGTCTATTGTTTTGGAATCAGGAGAAGTGGGATTCCAGATGGAGCATGCAGTCCAACGCTTTACAGATAAAAACAAACAAACAAACAAACAAAAAAAACAAAAAAAAAAAAACACTTGAGAAACAGTGTGTTCAGCTCAAGCCTAGAGGAATCCATAGAAGAATGACCTTGATATTAAAATCTCAGAATTCAAGAATAACCATGGAGATTTATTTTGGTTTTAAGTGGCCAGGTAAAGGACTATGCCAGCAGCATTACTGGATTTGGTTCGTGATTCTTAGGGGGTCCTAAAGTGTCTTGGTATCTTTGACTATCATTCTTACAGTGGGAGGCAGGGTCTGTTTCCAGGGTCTGTGAGAAATGCAAGTCTTTTATTTTGAACCTGAGCTATTTTAATTGACCCTAAAATAGATGATGCTCAGGATGAAAATTCTCATAATCAATGTTTCTAACAATGAAACCTTTAGGCTTTCTTACTCTTGCCAAAAAAAGAATGGACTTCTTCAGCACAAAAAAAAACAGGGATGGAGGGAGAATGAAAGGCACATAAAAGGCAAAGGCAAGAGTTCTGTTGCTTTGAGAAGGCAGTGGGCACCTTCTGAATCACTTGTTTTCTTCAGAATGGGAAATTGAGGTAAAAGTTTTGGAGAAAACAGCAGAAAGTCAAAAGACTGACCTCTGTAGGAAAACTATGTTTGGTCAGCTTTTTCAAGCCCTCCCTGCCACGTTATACTTGCAAAGTTGCTGTGGGGATATGCTATTGTTTTGCACCTTTAAAATCTTTTACATCACTAGCCAACTATATGATTTGGAATTTTATTTTTATTTATTTATTTTTATTATTATATTTATTATTATTATTTATTTATTTATATTGTTATACTTTTTATTATTATTATTTTATTATTATACTTTTTAATTATTATACTTTTTTATTATTATTATACTAAGTTCTAGGGTACATGTGCACAACGTGCAGGTTTGTTACTTATGTATACATGTGCCATGTTGGTGTGCTGCACGCATTAACTCGTTATTTACATTAGGTATATCTCCTAATGCTATCCCTCCCCCATACCCCCTCCCCACAATAGGCCCCAGTGTGTGATGTTCCCCTTCCTGTGTCCAAGTGATCTCATTGTTCAATTCCCACCTATGAGTGAGAATATGTGGTGTTTGGTTTTCTGTTCTTGTGATAGTTTGCTGAGAATGATGATTTCCAGCTGCATCCATGTCCCTACAAAGGACACGAACTCATCCTTTGTTATGGCTGCATAGTATTCCATGGTGTATATGTGCCACATTTTCTTAATCCAGTCTGTCACTGATGGATATTTGGGTTGATTCCAAGTCTTTGCTATTGTGAATAGTGCCACAATAAGCATACATGTGCATGTGTCTTTATAGCAGCATGATTTATAATCCTTTGGGTATATCCCCAGTAATGGGATGGCTGGGTCAAATGGTATTTCTAGTTCTAGATCCTTGAGGAATTGACACACTGTTTTCCACAATGGTTGAACTAGCTTACGGTCCCACCAACAGTGTAAAAGTATTCCTGTTTCTCCACATCCTCTCCAGCACCTGTTGTTTCCTGACTTTTTAATGATTGCCATTCTAACTTGGTGTGAGATGGTATCTCATTGTGGTTTTGATTTGCATTTCTCTGATGGCCAGTGATGATGAGCATTTTTTCATGTGTCTGTTAGTGGCATAAATGTCTTCTTTTGAGAAGTGTCTGTTCATATCCTTTGCCCACCTTTTGATGGGGTTGTTTTTTTCTTGTAAATTTGTTTGAGTTCTTTGTAGGTTCTGGATAATAGCCTTTTGTCAGATGAGTAGATTGCAAAAAGTTTCTCCCATGCTGTAGGTTGCCTGTTCACTCTGATGATAGTTTCTTTTGCTGTGCAGAAGCTCTTTAGTTTATTTAGATTCCATTTGTCAATTTTGGCTTTTGTTGCCATTGCTTTTGGTGTTTTTGACATGAAGTCCTTGCCAATGCCTATGTCCTGAATGGTATTGCCTAGGTTTTCTTCTAGGGGTTTTATGGTTTTAGGTCTAATATTTAAGCCTCTAATCCATCTTGAATTAATTTTTGTATAAGGAGGAAGGTTGGGGAAGTTCTCCTGGATGATATCCTGCAGAGTATTTTCCAACTTGGTTCCATTTTCCCCCTCACTTTCAGGCACACCAATCAGATGTAGATTTGGTCTTTTCACATAATCCCATATTTCTTGGAGGCTTTGTTCATTTCTTTTTACTCTTATTTTCTCTAGATTTCTCTTCTTGCTTCATTTCATTCATTTGATCTTCAATCTCTGATACTCTTTCTTCCAGTTGATCGAGTCGGTTACTGAAGCTTGTGCATTTGTCACGTAGTTCTTGTGTCATGGTTTTCATCTCTATCAGTTCTTTTATGGCCTTCTCTGCATTGATTATTCTAGTTATCCATTCACTCATTCTTTTTTCAATGTTTTTAGTTTCTTTGTGCTGGGTATGTAGTTCCTCCTTTAGCTCTGAGAAGTTTGATCGAGTGAAGCCTTCTTCTCTCAACTCGTCAAAGTCATTCTCCATCCAGCTTTGGTCCATTGCTGGTGATGAGCTGTGTTCCTTTTGAGGGGGAGATGCACTCTGATTTTTTGAATTTCCAGCTTTTCTGCCCTGCTTTTTCCCCATCTTTGTGGTTTTATCTGCCTTTGGTCTTTGATGATGGTGATGTACTGATGGGGTGTTGGTGTGGGTGTCTTTTCTGTTTGTTAGTTTTCCTTCTAACAGTCAGGACCCTCAGCTGCAGGTCTGTTGGAGTTTGCTTGAGGTCCACTCCAGACCCTGTTTGCCTGGGTATCAGCAGCGGAGGCTGCAGAAGATAGTATATTGCTGAACAGCAAGTGTTGCTGTCTGATTCTTGCTCTGGAAGCTTAATCTCAGAGGTGTACCCCACCGTGTGAGGTGTGAGGTGTCGGTCTGCACCTAGTGGGGGATGTCTCCCAGTTAGGCTACTCAGGGGTCAGGGACCCACTTGAGCAAGCAGTCTGTCAGTTCCCAGATCTCAACCTCCATGCTGGGAGACCCACTGCTCTCTTCAAAGCTGTCAGACAGGGTCATTAACATCTACAGAGGTTTCTGCTGCTTTTTGTTTAGCTATGCCCTGTCCCTAGAGGAGGAGTATATAGAGGCAGGCAGGCATCCTTGAGCTGTGGTGGGCTCCACCCAATTCAAGCTTCCTGGTGGCACCCCTCCCCTAGTCTTGCTGCTGCCTTGCAGTTAGATCTCAGACTTCTGTGCTAGCAATGAGGGAAGCTCTGTGGGCATGGGTCCCTCTGGGCCAGGTGTGGGATATAATCTCTTGGTGTGCCGTTCGCTAAGACCCTTGGTAAAGTGCAGTATTACCTGATTTTCTAGGTGTGTGTCTCAGTTTCCTTTGGCTAGGAAAAGGAATTCCCTTCCCCCTTGCACTTTTCAGGTGAGGCAATGCCTCACCCTGCTTCAGCTCTCGCTGGTCGGGCTGCACCAGCTGACCAGCACCAACTGTCCAACATGCCCAGTGAGATGAACCTGGTACCTCAGTTGAAAATGCAGAAATCACCTATCTTCTGTGTCACTCACGCTGGGAGCTGGAGGCTGAAGCTGTTCCTATTTGGCCATCTTGGGCGCCCCCCCTCCCCCCCTGATGTGGAATTTTAAATGATTCTCCCTGCAATTTGAGACCCTCAATTTTTAAAAAAATGAAGAACATGTTGCTGAAGCAAGTTAAAAATACTTGCATAAGAAATAACAGGGCCATGTAACCAACCTACACATGTACCCCATGAATTTAAAAGAAAAAGGAAAAAAGACAATAACAGGGTTTTATAGAACAAAAAGAAGCAAAATAAAATAAAGGGCCAAATTAGTTTAATCATTCTATGCAGAAAGAGTGCTTTGATTTTATTTCTTATATGATCTGCACATATTGGAAGGAAGGTATGACATGCATGGAATACTTTGGCCACTGACCTGCTCAGAGTTTTGCTTCTCACTTGCTGAACCGATGTGGACAGCATGGACCAAAATGGAAATGCACAGTGGAAATGCACAATGGCTGCAGCCTGAGTGTGAATGTATAATTTGTAATACTGTGATATAACGGCAGAGGGAGGAGGAAAGGTGGCAAGTGATAAAGTTGATAGATGCAGCCCTTTAAGTGTTGTTCCAGTAGATGTGTTGTCTATTTGTCCTCTGCTTTGGATCATGGATAATAGCAGAGGACAAATGCACCTTCATTTGAGGATACTGTGGCAGATAGAGCCTAGTAGGACCTCCATGAGTCACATCATTGTGCAATCCTCTCCCATAATGAGTGTGAGTGGAACCTACAACTTGCTTCCAACAAATAGAATATAGCAAAAGTGAAGAGATTTTTAAGATATATATTCAGTTTCTAATCAGATGACTGTTGAGTTAATCAAAAAGGTAGGTATCCTATGTGGGCTTAACCCAATGAGGTGAGCCTTAAGAAAACAAACAAAAAAAACAGGGTCTAGACTTTCCCTGAAGCCCAAACTCCAAGCATAGAGACCCTCTCTTTTAGATATTTCTATCTTTCAAGAAGCAAGCTGCAATGAATTCTACAGACTCGAGGAAATAAATTCTCCCAATAATCTAAAGAAGCTTGAAGGCTGATCTTTTCCTTGCAGAATCTACCAATGAGAATGCTGCTTGTTTGACACCTTGCTTTCAGTTTTGTGAAACATTAAGGAGAGGACCCAGCTAAGGTGTGCCAGACTTTTGACCTATACAAACAGTGAGCTAATAAATGGGTATTGTTTTAAGCCTCTAAGTTTGTGGCAATTTTTAATGCAGCAATAGGAATCTATAGAGACATCAAATAGGGTCTCCTTAAAGGAAAAAGTGAGCAGAGGCTCATAGTTCAAGATGATCTGAGCTTGGATTGGGGAATTTCAGATCTTTTTTCTTAAAAGGGTACCATGTTGAACATGGCAAGGAGCAGGGGGAAGATTACATATAGAAAATAGGTTTTTTCCTTTTTTGTGTGAGTACGTCTACAGTGAGTGCCACGGTCCAAGTCAACAGTAAAGCCCATCAAAAGGATGCCCTAGAAAGTTATAAATTTACAAGAGGAGCAGAAGGTTTTTCATTCTACCTTGGAAATCAGGGAAATCTACCAGCCTTCTTGGCATATCGAATGAACAGCTTCATGCAGCCAGGCCTGTTTGAAATGCAACCATGCAGTTGAAATGCATGCACACATGTCCCCTGTTAGGTGGAAACACAGGCATATTGGGCTTTCACTAATGAAGGGCTTCTCTAGAATAAATCTAGGATGGCAGAGATTAATTAGATACCACGGGAAAATGGACCAGCTCACTGATAAAATGAGATTCAAGTAGGCAGGAGGCTCTGGATGACTCCCAGTGGCTCTGAAAAATGGTGAGTTTTCTTGTAGGGAAATAAAAGTAATTTAGAGTTTACATCTAGCAAAGGTACAACCTGTGTTTATGTCTGAGTTTTCATCCATTTTTCGGGATTCTGGACCTTTGTCTTGTAATGGAACCAACACGACCTTTTAGTCTAAGATCTGCTTTTCCCACAAAGGATCTCCACTGAGACTATCCACCTCTTTATCTTCTTCAAGAGATAGTTAATAAGAATTGTGACCTGGACAGCATACATAGCTCCAACATCTTTCATGTAAGTACTTAGTTGAATTAGGGATCTTGTTATCAATCTTTATAATACACAGAGTATCCAAGAGTGCAACAGGAAGTCAACAGAATGGCTGTGAAGGCATTACTTATGCCTAGTGGGCAAGATTATCCCTGAAGGGGAGATTTTTCCATTTACAGGGTACAAAAGGGACAAGCAGCTGTTTTATCACTAGAGCTCTGTTTGGGAAAATAAGCCCTATATATGTGATGAAGGGCCTTGCACAGCCCCAGGGGTGGGTGCCATTCATACTCTCGTGTAGAGAATGACTTTCTGGACTTAGGTAATGCACAGTCTGCATGGATGTACACAAGGACCCAGGTGAAAGCTGGGGGAAATTAAAGCCCAAGGGCTGGCTTAATCATTTTGTGCAGAAGTGAAGGTTCAATCTGTGACCTGAACAATATGTCATGTTCTGCCTACTAAGGTTGAGGTCCTAGGATTTACTTGGAGATGTTTTTAGAAAAATGGTATACATCAGAGCCTTGCCTGAGAGAGATTGCTGAGAATCACTGAAGGACAGCAACGAAAATCATGAAAGATGGGAATATCGAAAGCAGTTGCTAAGGTAATCTGACTCATTATATCAGATGTTGTCTGTCATCAATATGATTATAACAGACCAGACACAAATCAATATCTGACACAGATACCATTTCATTTAATGAATTGATCATGCTACAGTTTAAATAATTCAAACATTTGAGTATGTTTGCATTCATTCATGTTTGTCATCATTTAGTCACATATGAACCACGGATTTCAACATTTTTGACACTGAAGAAACAATGAAACCTCAGGAAAGTGTTGAATTTATGCTTTCCAATCATGGAATTCAAGAATGTGCTGTTTCTGCAGTAGCAAAAAAATGAGAAAGTTTCCTTCAATCCATTCCGGGAAACAAGGAACCAAATTTCTCTGTCCCGATATAAATGTTGTCTTTTATTTAATAGCGTTAAAATCACAACTGATAGCTCTATAAAGTGTACTTCATTCTAGAAATGTTACCTATAGTTTAGATTTTACTTATAGTAGATGAGTAGAAATGCTTCAATCATGGCATTGTGACCTAAATAACATACAGATGAGCATGCTTGTCTGAAAAGGATTCCAGCAGGGTTGCCTTTGCATAGTGCTCCTTTGAAAAAAATGATATGTGGAGCCCTTTGTTTAAACAATATCGATAATCATATTTACTTTTAAGATGGCACAATTTGAACAGGATTAAAAGAAATATTAGCTTCTGCAGATAATTTATGTCTTTTCCCTCTGTTCTTAAAATATGAACATATTTACACACAATATCACCACCATCTCCTTCCTTCCCCCAAATAATAAAGCAAAATCCCAGATGCCCACCATTTAGCTTAAGAAGCAGAACCTTACTGAACCGAGAGATTACACAGTTTGCATTCCGCTGCAACTTGCTTTTTTCACTCAGCATTTCTCTTTGAGATTCATCCACATCAGAGCTATGTAGTGTCCTATTGCATTAATCTATCACACTGTACTCACCCAGTTGCCTATCAATGGACATTTGTTTTTAGTGTTTCTGCTAATAACTATGCTATTACAAACATTCTTTCTCATATCTCCTAAAGCATGTATACAAGAACTTTTCTACAGCAGTATTTCCTAATCTTCTTAATAGGACACCACACTTAGGAACTAACATTCCATCTGTGGTTCACCGGCACAAACAAATGCGGCTGCTCTGGCCAGAGGCAACTGCCCAGGCCCTCTCACACATTGCAAGGACTGAGGAGAGAAATTCGGCATTCCTGTTACCTAAAGTGCACTATTTAGGAAGACCTGCTCTCAGGAAAATATCTGAGAGTGTAATAACTAGGATGTGAGGTATGCATGTGTTGGAAGTGTTTTTCAGATGCTCCTTCAACTTATACTCTCAGGTAGCAACAGAGCAGCAGCGAATGAAAGTTCTAGCCACTTGCCAATACACACTGTTGCCTCCATTTCTAAATTTTTGTGAGTTAGGTGGATGCAAAATGTTTTTTTATTCTGATTTTTAAATATTGCACTTCTCCGATTGCCTATTTCTCACGTGAGGGCCATGTATTAGTTTCCTAGGGCTGCCATACAAATTGCCACAACTTTGGTGGGTTCAAACAACAGGAATTTATTATCCCACAGTCTTGGAGGTCAGAAGTTTGAAATCAAGGTGTTGGCAGGATTGATTCCTTCTGGAGGCTTTAAGTGAGAAACATTCCCTATTTCTCTCTTAGCTTCTGGTAGTTCCTGATAGTCCTTGATGATCCTTGGCTTGTAGATGCGTCGCTGTATTCTCTACCTTCTTTCTCACATGACCTTCTCTCTAGGTCTCTCTGTGTCTTCATATAGCCTTCTTTTAAGTGCACCAGTCATTGAACTTAGGGTTACCCTAATCTATTATTACCTCATCTTTTTTAAAATTATACTTTAAATTCTGAGTTACATGTGCAGAACGTACAGTTTTGTTACATAGGTATAACATGCCATGGTGATTTGCTGCACCCATCAACCCGTGACCTACATTAGGTATTTCTCTGAATGCTATCCCTCCCCTAGCCCCCCACTCCCCGACAGGCCATGGTGTGTGATGTTCCCCTCCCTGTGTCCATGTGTTCATCTTTGTTCAACTCCCAGTTATAAGTGAGAGCATACAGTGTTTGGTTTTCTGTTCTCGTGATAGTTTGCTGTACCTCATCTTAATTAATTACATCTGCAAAAACTCCTTTTCCAAATAAGATCATGTTCTGAGGTTCCAGGTGAACTTGAACTTTGGGGGAGCAACATGCAATTTAGTACAATATACTTATAATTTTCTCCTCTATAAACTGTTCATATCTTTTGAACATTTTCTCTGTTGCCCTTGGCCTTATTCTTCTCCATTTTTTAATTAATAAAGAATATTAAAATTTTGTGATATTAGTTACTAATATTTTTTCCAATTTGCTATTTCTTTTTGATTTTTTGTTTATGGTGCAACCTGGATATTGAGTCATATTCTCAGGGGTTAATATTTCACATTTATATCTCTGATATCTTTGGAATTTATTTTAGTGTATAGTCTGAGGAATTAATCCAGTTTTTCATATCCCTATATAGTTGTCTAGTTATTATTTTCAAATTCTTCTTTTTCTAGCGATTTGAGATGTCCACTTGATTATACACAAAGTTTCCATATTCAGATGAGTCAATTTATGGATTTTCATTTTGTCCAGTTATTCTTTTAGTAATATCACATTGTTTTATTTGCAGGACATTTATATGTTAATAGGTAATTCCAGCTATCCATTCTCACACTTTTATTTCCCCACAATATTTTTTCCTGGCTATTCTTACATTTAAACTTTAAAATCACCCTATCCATAAGTATGGCATGTTTTTCCATTTATTTTTGTCATCTCTGATTTTTTCGAGCAATGTTTCATAATTCTCATTGCAGAAATAGTTCACCTCCCTGGTTAGCTGTATTCCTACATGTTTTATTCTTTTTGTGGCTATCATGAATGGGATTGTGTTTTGATTTGCCTCTCGGCTTGGACGTTGTTGGTGTATAGGAATGCTACTGATCTTTGTTTGCTGATTTTGTATTCTGAAATTGTTGAAGTTGTTCATCAGCTGAAGGAGCTTTTGGGCAGAGACTATGGGTTTTTTTTGTTGTTGTTGTTTGTTTTGCGTCTCAATTTCCTTTAGTTCAGCTCTAATTTTGGTTATTTCTTGTCTTCTGCTATCTTTGAGGTTGGTTTGCTCTTGTTTCTTTCGTTCCTCTAGGTGTGATGTTAGGTTGTTAATTTCCAATCCCATTAAAAACTGGGCAAAGGACATGAACAGGCACTTTTCAAAAGAAGACATACATGTAGCCAACAAGCATATGAAAAAATACTTAGTATCACAAATCATTAGATAAATGCAAATCAAACCACAGTGAGATACCATCTCACACTAGTCAGAATGGCTATTATTAAAAAGTCAAAAAATAACAGATTCTGGTGAGGCTGTGGAAAAAAAGGGAATGCTTATACCCTGCTGGTGGGAATGTAAATTAGTTCAGCCATTGTGGAAGGCAGTTTGCCTCAAAGAATTCAAAGTAGAATTATCATTCAATCCAGCAATCCCATTATTGAGTATATATCCAAATGAATACAAATTGTTCTACCATAAAGACACATTCACACCTAAGTTCATTGCAGCACTATTCACAATAGCAAATACATGGAGCCAACCTGGGTGCTCATTGGTGGTGGATTGAATAAATAAAATGTGGTACATGTACAACATGCAATACTATGCAGCCATAAAAAAAGAACAAGATCATGTCTTTTGCAGCAGCATGGATGGAGCTGAAGGCCATTATCCCAAGTGAACTAACACAGGAGCAGAAAATCAGATGCCACATGTTCTCACTTATAAGTGGAGGCTAACCATTGAGTACATAGATGGACACAAAAAAGGGAAAAACAGACACTGGGACCTACTTGAAGGTGGAGGGAGGGAGGAGGGTGAGGATTGTAAAACTACCTATCGAGCACTATACTTATTACCTGGGTGACAAAATAATATGTACACCAAACCTCTGTTACACTCAATTTACCTGTATAACAAACCTGCACATGTACCCCTGAACCTAAAATAAACGTTAAAATAAAAACTTGTCTGGTTCCAGAAAAAAATGGCATTAAAAAAATTGGTGTTGTGTTGTATTTAGAAGGTAACTTAGAGAAAATTGACATCTTACTGATTTTGAATCTTTCTAACAAGAATATTTATATCCTTGCATTTTTAAAGATGCATGCCATGTCTTACAGTGTTTTATAGTTTTCTTTCTACAGCTTTTGCACATTTTGTGTTAGGCTTTTGCCTAGGTATTTTATTTTCTCTCGTTCTGGTGTAAATGGGATATTTTCTTCTAGTATTATCTTCTATATGGTAAGTTTTACATATTTGGAGAATTGATTTTATATTAATCTTGTTGCTTTGCCAATTATTTTATTGTTTACAATTCTAACTTATTATTATGAGCCTTCTAGATATACAATCATATCATCTGTAAACAAAGATAATCTTAATTCTTCAGTTTTAATTATTATTCCTCAAATTGCTTTCATTAATTTTATTGGCTCAACTTTCAATATTATGGTAAATAATAAGCTAGATAGTGGATACTCCTTACATTATTCTTTTCTTTAGTGGGATTATCTCAGTGTTTCTTCATTTAGTAAGATGCTGACTTCTATGTTGAGAAACATATATGATTTATCACAGTAAGAAAAGATTCATTAATTTCTATTTCATCAAATTTCTTATAAATTGGTGTTAATTTATGTGAAATGCATTTTTGGCATAAATGGACATGATCATATAAACTTCTTAATAAGGTGAATTTTTAAAATGAATTTCCTAATGTTAAAATACCCATTTCAAAAACTATTGAATTCTGTTTGCTACTATTTAATTTTTAACTTTTTATTTATTTTTGAGGCATGAAGCCAGAATTATTACTAGAGATAAAGCCTGACTACATACTGATAAAGTTTTAATTTTCCGGGAGAATATGATAATTACATACTTATGTATAGTTGACCCAAAACAACACAGCTTTGAACTGCATGAGTCCACGTACATGTTGATTTTCTTCCACATGTAAGAGATGGGGTCTAGCTTTTTTCTTATGCATATGGATATCCAGTTTTCCCAGTGTATGTTCCTGGCATCTTTTTTGAAAATGAGTTCACTGTAGGTGTGTGAATTTGTTTCTGGATTATCTGTTCTGTTCCACTGGTCTATGTGTCTATTTTTATGCCAGCATCATGTTGTTTTGCTTAGTATAGCTCTGTGGTATAATTTAAAGTCAGGTATTGTGATTCCTCTAGTTTTGTTCTTTTTGCTCAGGATGGCTTTGACTATTCTGAGCCTTTTGTGGTTCCATATAAATTTTAGGATTTTTTTTTTTCTATTTCTGTGAAGAATGTCATTGGTATTTTGATAGGGATTACACTGAATCTTTAGGTTGCTTGTGGTAGTGTGGACATTTTAACAATGTTGATTCTTCCAGTCAATGAAAACGGAATTTTTTAATGCTTCAGTGTCCTCTTCAATTTCTTTCATCAGTTATTTTTTATAGTTTTCATTATAGAGATCTTTCATTTCTTGGTTAAGTCCTAGGTATTGAATGTTATGTGTGGCTATTGTAAATGGATTTACTTGTTTAAATTTCTTTTTCAGATTGTTCACTGTTGGCATATAGAAATGCTGCTGATTTTTGTATGCATTAGTTTTCTTGGTAGAGTCGTTAGGTTTTTCCAAATATAAGATCATATCATCTGCAAACAAGGATAATTTGACTTTTTCTTTCCAGTTTGGATGCCCTTTATATCTTTCTCTTGTTCGATTGCTCAAGCTAGGACTTCCAGTACTATGTTGGATAACAGTGGTGACAGGGAGCATCCTTGTCATTTTTCAGATCTTAGAGGAAGAGTTTCAGTTTTTCCCCATTCAGTATGATGTGGGTCTGTCATATATTACTTTTATTATATTGAGGCATGTTCCTTCTGTACCAAGTTTTTTGGGAGTTTTTATCTGAAGGGATGTTGAATTTTATCAAATGCTTTTCCAGCATCAATTGAAATGATCATATGATTTTGTCCTTCATTCTGTTGATATGATGTATGACATTGATTGATTTGTATTATGTTCAACCATCCTTGCATCACAGGGATAAATCCCACTTGGTCATAGTGAATGATATTTCTAACATACTGTTGAATTTGGTTTGCTAGTACTTTGTTGAGAATTTTTGCATCAATAGTCATCAGAGATGTTGTCCGTAGTTTTCTTTTTTTAATGTGTCTTTTTCTAATTTTGCTATCAGGGTAATAGTTGCTTTCTAGAACAAGTTTGAAAGTATTCCCTGCTCCTCTATTTTTAAAAATAGCTTGAGAAGGATTGATATTTTGTAAAATTCAGCAGTGAAGGCATAAGGTCCTGACTTTTTTTATGCTGAAAGACTGCTTATTACAGCTTCAATCTTGTACTTGTTATTGGCCTGTTCAGGTTTTAGATTTCTTCATGGTTCAATCTTGGTAGGTTGTATGTATTTAGTAATTTGTTCATTTCTTCTAGGTTTTCCAATTTATTGGCATATAGTTGTTCATAGTGGCCTCTGATAATCCTTTGAATTTCTGAAATATTAATTGTACTATCTCCTTTTTTATCTCTGATTTTATTCATTTTGGGTATTCTCTCTTTTTTTCTTAGTCTGCTTAAGTTTTGTCAAATTTGTTTATATTTTCAAAAAACTAGCTTTTTGTTTCATTGATATTTTGCATTGTTTTCTTCCTTTAAATTCGGATATTTATTATTTCTTTTATTCTACTAATTTTGGATTTGGTTTGCTCTTGCTTTTCTAGTTCTTTAAGATGTATAATTAGGTTGTTTATTTGAAGTTTTTCTACTATTTTCATGCAGGCACTCATAGCTATAAACTTCCCTCTTAATTTTGCTTTTCCTGTGGCCTCTAGGTTTTGGTATGTTGTGTTTCCATTATCATTTATTTAAATAAATTGTTCAATTTTCTTCTTAATTTCTTCATTAACCCACTGGTCATTCAGGAGCACATTGTTCAGTTTTCATTATTTTGTATAGTTTTCACAATACCTCTTGCTATTGAGTTCTGCTTTTTTTTTTCTTTTCTTTTCTTTTTTTTTTTTTTTTTTTTTTTTTTTTTTGAGATAGAGTCTCGGTCTGTCACCTAGACTGGAGTTCAGTGGCACGATCTCGGTTCACTGCAACCTCTGCATCCCAGGTTCAAGCGATTCTCCTGTCTTAGCCTCCTGAGTGGTTGGGACTACAGTTGCACACTACCATGCCCGGCTAATTTTTGTATTTTTAGTAGAGGTGGGGTTTCACCATATCGGTCTGGCTAATCTCGAACTACTGACTGCAGGTGACCCACCTGCCTCGCCCTCCCAAAATGCTGGAATTACAGGTATGAGCTCCACACCTGGCAGAGTTCTACTTTTATTTCATTGTGATCAGAGCAGATACTTGGTATTAAATATTATTTCAATATTTGAATGTTTTAAGACTTCTTTTTTGGCCTAACATATGGTATGTCCTTGAGAATGATCCACGTGCTAAGAAGAATGTGTATTCTGCAGCCATTGGATGAAATGTTCTGTAAATATCTATTAGGTCCATTTGGTCAACAGTGCAGATTGAGTCCGATGTTTACTTGTTGGTTTTATGTCTGAATGATCTGACCAATGTTGAAAGTGGGGTGTTGAAGTCTCAAGCTATTATTATATTGGAGCCTCTCTCTCTCAGCTCTAAAAATACTTGCTTTGTATGTCTGGGTGCTCCAGTTTTGAGTACATCTATATTTACAATGTTGTATCTTCTTACTGAATTGACCCTTTTATCTTTATATAATGATCTTTGTCTCTGATAGTTTTTGTCTTGAAATCTATTTTGCTGATATAAGTATAGCTATTTCTGCTCTTTTTTGGTTTCCATTGGCATAAAATATCTTTTACCATTTCTTTATTTTCAGTCTATCTGTGTCTTTACAGGTAAAGTGTGTTTCTTGTAGGCAAGATTGTTTGATCTTGTTTTTAATCCACTCAGCCACTCTATGTCTTTTGATTGGAGAGTTTAGTCCATTTACATTGAATGTTTTTATTGATAGGTAAGGACTTACTTCTGCCATTTTGTTATTTGCCTTCTGGTTGTTTTGTGGTCTTCTCTCCCTTATTTCCTTCCTTCCTGTCTTCCTTTGGCAAAGGTGTTTTTCTCTGCTGATACTGATTTTCTTGCTTTTTATTTTTTCTATATCCATTGTATTATTTTTTGACTTGAAGTTACCATGAGACTTGCAAATATTTTATAACCCATTATTTTATTTTATTTTATTTTATTTTGCTTATTTAAAAAAGCAGTTTTACTGACATATAATTCACACATCATACAATTCACCCGTTTAAAGGGTATAATTCAATGACTTTTAGTATATTCACTTGATTGTGCATCTGTTACTCAATTGACTTTATTATATTTTTTTGTTATCCCAAAAAGAAACCCTATGGACCCCTTTAGTCATTCCCATCCCCTTTATCCCACCCCCTTCATCTCTGTATCCCCTACAGTCCTAGGTAACCACTAATCTACTTCTTGTCCCTATAGGTGTGGCTATTCTGGACACTCCATATAAATAGAATTGTGCAGCATGTGGTCCCTTGTGAATGATTTCTTTCACTTAACACGATCTCTTCAAAGTTCATCCCTGTTGTAGCATATGTCATAAGTACTTCCTTTGTATAGCTGTTCCTATAATATTTTCAAATAGTATTTCATTGTATGAATATGCTACATTTGCTTATTCATTTATCTCTTGATGGACATTTGGTTATAACCCATTATTTTAAACTGGTGACAACTTAACACTGATTGCATAAACCAACCAATAAACAAGGAGAAAACTAATAAAAACTCTGTGCCTCAGCTTCATCCTCTCACTTTTTAACTTTTTGTTGTTTCTATTTATATCTTATTGTACTGTCTATGTCTTAAAGTTATTGTAGCTATTATTTTTGACCAGTTCATCTTTCATTCTTTCTATTTAAGATATGAGTAGTTTACATGCCACAGTTACACTGTTATAATGTTCTGTATTTTTCTGTGTACTTTCTATTACTAATGAGTTTTGTACCTTCGGATGATTTCTTATTGTCATTAATGTCCTTTCCTTTCACATTGAAGAAGCCCGTTTAGCATTTCATATAGGACAGGTCTGGTGTTGATGAACTCTTTTAGCTTTTGTTTTTCTGGGAAAATCTGTATTTCTCTTTCAGGTTTGAAGGATATTTTCGCTTGGTATACTATTCTAGGATTAAAAATTATTTTCCTTCTGTACTTTAAATATGTCATGCCACTCTCTCCTGGACTGTAAGGTTTCTACTGAAAAGGTTGCTGCCAGACTTATTGGAGCTTCATTGTATGCTGTTTCTTTTCTCTTGCTGCTTTTAAGATCATTTTTTATCCTGGACCTTTGAGAGTTTCATTATTAAATGCCTTGAGGTAGTCTTCTTTGGGTTAAATCTGCTTGGTGTTCTAAAACCTTCTTGTTCTTGAATATTGATGTCTGTCTCTAGGTTTGGGAAGTTCTCTGTTATTATCCCTTTGAATAAATTTTCTACCCCTATCTCTGTACCTCCTGTTTAAGGCCAATCACCTTTAGATTTGCCCTTTTGAGGCTATTTTCTAGATCTCATACTTGTGCTTTATTCATTTTTAGTCTTTTCTCTTTTATTTTCTCTGATCGTGTGTTTTCATACAGCCTGTCTTCAAGCTCATTAATTGTTTCTTGTGCTTGATCAATGGGAAGTTGTACTTTTTCATTAACTTCCTGGCATAGTTTAAGTAGCATTAAGATCATTTAGTCTTTAAGGTTTTATAATTTTTTTCCTTGAAACCACTGTTTTAGTAATTTTGGAGAAGGGATAGAGAGGAAGTTCTTTGACAACTTCTTTTATTTCTTCTACAAAAAAATTGACTGTTCAAAGTTGCTGCTTCTATTGAAGCCATTTTTGTAAGTTATATTTTCTTTAAAAGCTATATATTTTATCTAGTTTTTAAAAATTAAGTTGCATACAGTAGCACAATAGAATCTTAAAATGTTTTAAAATCCTTATATTTTTGGTGAATATTGTACCTTTTTCATTTTTTGTTTCATATATTTCTCATTGTCTCCTTTTTCATCTTTGTGTATTTTGTTTTCTTCAAGAAACCACTTTTTATTTTCTGTTTCCTAACTCAAATTACCTTAGTAACTTTTTCCATTTGTTTTATTTTAATTTACTTTGTTAGTCTTTTTCTATTCTTTTTGAGTTACGTTTTTTGTTTTCAGTATATTGCTATATGCTTTTAATACTATAAATTTATTTGGAGGGCTGCTTTAGCTATGTCTCAAAGATTCTGAACATGTTTCTGTGGGTTCAAACTCTTCTTCTGGTACCAAAACGATGTGTCTTAGTTTTCTATAGCTACATAACAAATTAGCACAAACTAGTAGCTTTAAACAATATAAATTTGTTACTTCACAATTTCTGTGGATCAGAAGTGCAGAAATGGTTTAGCTGGGGTTTCTGTTAGGGGTCTCTCTCTAAGCTGCAATCAAGGTGTCCACTGAGTTGCATTCCTTTCCAGAGCATGGTGTTCTTTTTTAACCACAAGAGGTTAACAGAATTCAGCTCCTTGTGATTGTAGGGCTTGTGGGACAACAATTCTCCTTGTGATTGCAGGATTGTAGGACTGAAGTCCTTTCCAAAGTATGTTCTTTTTTAACCTCAAGAGGTTAATAGAATTCAGCTTCTTGTGATTGCAGGGCTTCTGGGACTACAATTCTCCTCGTGAATGTAGGATTGTAGGACTGAAGTCTGCTTCCTTGCTATCTATCAGCCGGAGGTTGCTCTCAGCTCCCACAGGCCACTGGAATTGCCATGTGGCTCTTTCACAGGCTCTTTCACATGCTACTCAACTTCTTCAGAGCCAGCAATGGAGAGTCTCTCGTTCCAGTCTGGAAGACTGAGCCTTACGAAATATAACCTTATCAAAAAAGTGATCACAATTCCCTTTGTCATATTCCCATAACTCATCATCTTTGTCATAATCTATTGACTAGAAGGAAGTCACAAATTCAGCCTATGCACAAAGGGAGGAGATTAAACAAAGATGAGTCTTATCATGGGGCAATTCAGGATGTGTCAACACATCTTTATAGGTAATTTGAATTTTCTCTGAATGTTTTTGTTTGTCTTTGGTGTTTCTCAGTGTCACTCTGATGGTTTAGGTTTGGTTTTCATTGTTGTGCAGCCTATCTTCGTATATCTTGTAACGTGGATTTGTGTTTTTTCAGTAATTCTGGAAATTCTCGGACATTTTCTCTTCAGACATTGCCAGGGGAGTGCTTCTATTTGAGACCAGATAAATTACATTTCTTAACTTGGATTTTCCATGAACACATGAGTAATATAAATTTGAAACCTAGATTTGTTTGAAAGCAGTATTGTGATTTTCAGTTTCTAGTACAGACTGTCATCTTTTTTTTACACCCAGAATCCCAGAGATAAATGGATTTCCTTTTAGTTTCCAATTTTTCTCAGTCAACGTGTTTACAGAAGGTATAGCCTATTTGGTTTTGCCAGCTGTATATGGGGTTTCAAATGAGCTACAGGTCCTAGTATTGGTTTGCTGTCCCTCCATATGCATCCATTGACTCCTGATTATATTTCTGGAATTGTAATTTGTCCCCAGACAAGTCTTGTTTTCTACTTTCTCTTACCATTCTGGTTTCAGCTTATGATTCATTCATTTGGTTAGTTATGTTTTGCATTGTCTTTAGTGATATTTTTTTCTTTAAATTTCTGGTGATTTAGAAAATTACTTAATCTTATTTTTGTCATTATTTACACAATATCCCATTGTTTTAGAAGGGGAAGATATTTTATGATATAGTCATATTGTTAATGTGGCAGTACACATTTCTTAGCTGTTTTCAGTCATTACTTTTAATCTATTCTTGACTTTTTTTCTGAAAATTAAGTAGAACACTTCCTTTTATTCATACTGGATGTTCACTTTATGTTTCTGTGCTTTCCCTTCAGCTGACCTGTGTCTTTCATATTTCAGCAAGATTATCACATAACACAGACCTTTGATTTGTTCACTTCTTCAAAGAGGGATAACTTTTTTTGTAATATTTTTCACGGTGGGAGAGAAGGGTAGATAGAAAATTGATTTGGTAAAATGAGAAGTAAAAAATGTTTTATTAGAAAACAACTTAAAATGCTTTATCATAACTTTAATAAATATTTTACCACAACTTTTCTTTCCTAGGCTTAAAACAATGTCTACCTTACAAATCTGAAAGTTAGAGTGACTAATTTTACCAGCTGTCAAGATAAATTTGTCAGGTCTTGGATTATGAAGGGATTTTGTGAGTAAATGACTTGCAGATCTTTTTTCATCTTCTATATTTCAGAGCTGCTTCTACTTTTAAATTAAATAAAGTCCTAGAAGATATATATCCATTTAGTGTATATACTAAATAAATATAAATATACATAATATAATCTAGTATACACTACATATGTATACATATATAATATAATTTAGTATGTATATATACTAAACATATATATATTAAAAAAATGAATATTTGAGGGTGCTAATAAGTTGCTAATTCTCTACCTACATATTCCTTCTGCTTCTACAAGGTGGATAAGACTACAATGTTTGCATTTTCAACAAGTACCCCAGGTGAATCTGATACACAAAGACTTGTGGTCTTAATCTAAAAATTCCTATAATACTGGTTCAACAAACCTTTTAGTCAAAATCCCTTCCTTCTCTTCTATGCGTGTCTGTCACAGTGCCTTTGACTTTAGGTGATATCAGAAGACTGGCAGATACTGAACTGAACTGGGTTCTAAATAATTGATCTATCTGCTGATTATTCCAGGCCTAGATTAATTTGTTTCAAGTTCTGGGTCTTTGGGGTTATTCTGAACTGGCACATTTTCATTTTATTATGTTTTTAACATTGCAGTTATACATGATAATTTTGACATTTGATAACCTTCTTAGAAATGTTTAAATGTCTCCTTTGGTTGTACAATCCTACATTTTGATTCTTCCAATTCACTATCAGTCCTTTTTCTTTGTCCCTTTCTCCTTTTTCAGTCATGCTATTGAGGTTATGAGTACCCAGTATTTATTTTGTTTTTCCTTCTAGTTTTGCTACTTATATATTTTTTGCTGTTATTTTCTTTAATTATCTTATGATTTTGTATTCACTTCTTCGTATAATACCTCATGTAATAATGTTATTTATAGCACTGTCCAAATTGTACATAAAATACAACTGAGCATGATTAACAAGATTAAGTTATGTACTTACTTTTTTGTAATCTGATTCATTTGTCTTTTGATTAATAGCATCTTGTGACTTTAATAGAATACCTCTTTGTTTGTTTTTTTTGAATTTACATACATAGTTTTTCTAGTGTTAAACTGAAAGGACCATAATTTGATCTGTAGGGTTTCTTCTATAAAATGAGTAATTTATTGTAACAGTAGCATTATAGTTAATAAGCACCTCAAAGTAGGTTATATTTGGTCACTGTCAAGACAATACTAAAATATCTTGCACTTACGGAGTTTGTTCTAAAAGGGAATAGATTAATAGCACATGGAGTCATTCAGATTTCATGTCTTTATTGTTTGAAATTAAGTCTAGGGTGATGATTTGCTAGAAAAGCTCTGCAGACACTGAAAGCTTCAGTGGGTCCTGAGATATTAAATCTAGTGTCTTAAGATGTCATCCTACTGTAGGAGGGAAAGGAACAAAAAACTAAACATGAGCAAGATGAACCAATGACTGTTTTCTTTGTTAAAGACTTCAAGCAAATGTATCTCACAGTGAAAAGGAAAACTACAACTACCCAAGGGCTTTCTTGAGCCTGTCCTTTGCTCTCCAGTGGCCACAACCAGGTATCTTGGAGATTTAGCTACAGTGCTTAGGCCTTTGGGGCAAGAACTCTCCCAGTGTGAAACACAACACATATGCGGGGAACAACAGGTGATTAGAGAAAAAGAGCTTCAGACTAGCAGGAACACAATTGCAGCCATAAGGTTGAATTAGGAAGGAAAAAAATGTGATTTGGTGAACTGTAATCCTTGCTTTTTTGTTTACTAAAAACTTCATTTCATTCTATTTAATAAACCTGGGGGTGGAGCAATATGGCCGAATAGGAACAGCTCCAGTCTCCAACTCCCAGCGCGAGTGACACAGAAGACCGGTGATTTCTGCATTTTCAACCGAGGTACTGGGTTCATCTCACTAGGGAGTGCCGGACAATCAGTGCTGGTCAGCTGCTGCAGCCGGACCAGCGAGAGCTGAAGCAGGGCGAGGCATCGCCTCACCTGGGAAGCGCAAGGGGAAAGGGAATCCCTTTTCCTAGCCAGGGGAACTGAGACACACAACACCTGGAAAATCGGGTAACTCCCACCCCAATACTGCGCTTTAAGCAAACAGGCACACCAGGAGATTATATCCCACACCTGGCCGGGAGGGTCCCATGCCCACAGAGCCTTCCTCATTGCTAGCACAGCAGTCTGCGATCTAACCGCAAGGCAGCAGCGAGGCTGGGGGAGGGGCGCCCGCCATTGCTGAGGCTTAAGTAGGTAAACAAAGCCACAGGGAAGCTTGAACTGGGTGGAGCTCACAGCAGCTCAAGGAAACCTGCCTGTCTCTGTAGACTCCACCTCTGGGGACAGGGCACAGCTAAACAACAACTAAAGCAGCAGAAACCTCTGCAGACGCAAACGACTCTGTCTGACAGCTTTGAAGAGAGCAGTGGATCTCCCAACACGGAGGTTGAGATCTGAGAAGGGACAGACTGCCTGCTCAAGTGGGTCCCTGACCCCTGAGTAGCCTAACTGGGAGACATCCCCCACTAGGGGCAGTCTGACACCCCACACCTGGTGGAGTACACCCCTGAGAGGAAGCCTCCAAAGCAAGAATCAGACAGATACACTCACTGTTCAGCAATATTCTATGTTCTGCAGCCTCTGCTGCTGACACCCAGGCAAACAGGGTCTGGAGTGGACCTCAAGCAATCTCCAACAGACCTACAGCTGAGGGTCCTGACTGTTAGAAGGAAAACTATCAAACAGGAAGGACACCTAGACCAAAACCCCATCAGTACGTCACCATCATCATCAAAGACCAGAGGCAGATATACCCATGTATATCTGCACATGTACCCTAGAACTTAAAGTATAATAATAATAAAAAATAAATAAATAAAAAAAATAAAATAAACCTACAGTTCAATAGGCTTTTGCACCAGAATTTACCATTCTCATAGCTTTTGTGGGTTTTTCATAAAATCAGGTAACAGATATTTAGTTTCTCAGTTTGATCCCAAAGATCAAATACAGAGTATCAGCTAATGGAATTACTTAAAATACATGCTTATACCAATACATTCATACATCCTCCTCCAATTGTCAGTTGCTGTGGTTTGGTGCATTGTTCTCTACTAGGGATTATTAAAATGATGATTGATTATAATAGTAGCAAATGTATTATTGAAGTCGTTTGTGGAGAATGATCTTAACATCTTAAGTCTTTAGGATTCCTCTGTAATACTATTTTGGATTTGTTCAGCAGAACTCATTTGTTTTATTTCCTGTATCCTCAGTGAAGAGCATTTACCACAAATATCTGTAGATGTGCCAGAACTAGCTTACTGTAACTTAAATTGCATTTTTAGAAAAAGAAAAAAGTATATGTTCTTTGGTAATAATACTAGAAATGACAGATCAAATTTAAATATTAAATATTTGATTTGGATAGTTTACTCACATTTTATACATTCAAAGCATTAAAGTATATGAAGGAAATTTAATATGTTTATGAAAAAATGAAATTAAAAGATAAAGAAGTTATTTCTCAACATAAGCTTCATAAAGGTCAAGACACTTTGCAACTGATGACAACAGCCATGTAGTCCATCCCTAAAGAACTGAGGGTCTTGGGAATTTAACCATGTCAATGAAATCTTTTTTACATTATTAACTGAAGAAAAATGAATGCTTTTCCCATATATTTTAAGATAAAGAAACAAAAAGAAGTCAGAAGAAGCCAAATCAGTACTGTGAGGGGGATACCTAATGATTTCCCATTAAAAATCTCACAACATTACCCTTGTTTGATGAGAGAAATGAGTGGGAGCATTGTTGTGGTGGAAAAGGACTCTCTGTTAAATCTTTCCTGGGCATTTTTCTTTTAAAGCTTTGGCTCACTTTCTCAAAACACTCTCATAAGCAGATGGTATCATTCTTTGGCTCTTCAGAAAGCAGATGTTTTCATTCTTTGGCTCTTCAGAAAGTCAAGAAGTGAAATGCCTTGAGCATCCCCCAAAACTGCCATGACCTTTGGTCTTGACTGGTCCAATTTTGCTTTGACTGGACCACTTCTATCACTTGGGTAGACATTATTTTGATTGTGTTTTGTCTTCAGGGTATACTGGGAAAGCCATGTTTCATCTCCTGTAATAGTTCTTTGAAGAAATGCTTCAGGATCTTAATTTCACTCATTTAAAATTTCTGTTGAAATCTCACTCATCTAAAATTTCTGCAGTTGATTTGGGCACATGAATTTTGGCATACATCAAGTGGGAAGTGTGCTCTACTTTAATTTTTCAGTCAGAATTGTATAAGCTGAATGAATTGGCTATTGTTTCTGCTGTTAATCATAATTCCTCTTCAGTTAGGGCATGAACAAAATGAATTTTTTGCTTGCAAATTGATATAGATGATCTGCCACTGTGGGCTTCATCTTCAACATCTTTTCATCCCTTTTTAAAACGAGTTATCCATTTTTAAACTGCCAATTTCTTTGGGGAATTGTCTCATAAAGTTTTCATAAAGCATTAGTGATTTCACCAATCTTCAAAGTAAACTTCACCAAAAACTTAAAAATATAGAGGTTGTTTTCAAACTGGTATCTTATTCCTCTTAGTTCCTTAAACTAGAACCTGTTCAGATATGTGGTAAGTTAGTACAAGTTTATTTTGGTGCAAAATAATTTAGAAATTTATCCATAGTTTTCATAATACACATTTTCCATGAACATTTTCAAGTTTCCTCATAATACTTGCTTATTTATACTGCAAATCCTATTTTGAAATCGAGTAAGTGTTGTAATGATGATGTGCTTTCTCACACATATATCTTTCCGAGAGAAAAAGACACCATAAAAAGCAAATGTGTGTATCATTACCAGCAGCGGAAGAAGAGGAAAAGAAAGAACAACAAAATCTGTATGTTTCCAAATCAGTAAACTTTTTACGTGAAATGAAAAACTAGAAATAAGGCTGTTGAGATCTTGGTTCTACTGGATGTTGTGTTTCTAATTCTGGTCTCTTCATCTCCAGCTGATATTTTAGAGTGTCTGAAGCACTTTTTGTCTATCCCAATCAGAACTTTATTATGTAGAACAGAAATGAGAAAAGGAAGTCATGGGTCATACTTTGGAGTTTGCCTCCCAAGTATCTCTTTCCTCATTTATTTATACATGTAGTCACATTCATTAGGAAAATCAGAATAACTATGAAAAGAAGTTTCTAGTATCTGAAATTCTGGTCCAGAATGGCATACAGGTAGAACAGAAAACAATTTATTGTTAAACTTATTGTTAATGGATTGACAGTGATAACAATAAAATAATGACAACAATAGTTAACATTTGTTTCATACTTCTTAGGATGAGACATGTATTTTACATGTATTAGTTTATGCATTTCCAAAACAACCTAGTAAATTAGATGCAATAATTATCTATGTTTATGGAAAGTTTAACCATAAAATTTACCTATTTTACTAGAATGCTTTCTCATTAAAAGTTAATTTTAACTACAATTAAATTTGAGTAGTTATTCTAAATATGAATACATGTACAGAGTAAATAACATTTAGAGTGTACATTAGTCTTTTTTCATGCTTCTATGAAGAAATAACTGAGACTGGGTTAATTTATAAAGAAAAAGAGGTTTAATGGACTCACAGTTCCACATGGCTAGGGAGGCCTTACAATCATCATGGAAGGCAAAGGAGGAACAAAGTCACATCTTACATGGTGGCAGGCAAGAGAGCATGTGCAGGGGAACTATCCTTTATAAAACCATCAGATCTCATGAGACATATTCACTATCACAAAAACAGCATGGGAAAAATCTGCCCCCATGATTCAATTACCTCTCACTGAGTACCTCCCATGACATGGGGGGATAACTGGAGCTACAATTCAAAATGAGATTTGGGTGGGGACACAGCCAAACCATGTCATTCCACCCTGGCCCCTGCCAAATCTCATGTCCTCACATTTCAAAAGCAATCATGCCTTCCCAACAGTCCCCCAAAGTCTTAACTCATTTCAGCATTAACTCAAAAGTCTACAGCCCAAAGTCTCATCTGAGACAAGGAAAGTCCCTTCCACCTATGAGCCTATAAAATCAAAGCAAGTTCGTTACTTACTAGATATAATGGGGATACAGACATTGGCTAAATACACCTGTTCCAAATGGGAGCAAATTGTCTAAAACAAAGGGCCCCATGCAAGATCAAAATCCAGTGGGGCAGTCAAATCTTAAAACTCCAAAGTTATTTCCTTTGACTCCATGTCTCACATCCAGGTCACACTGATGAAAGAGGTGGGTTGCTATGGTCTTGGGCAGCTCTGGCCCTGTGGCTTTGCACGGTACAGCCCACCTCCTGGAAGATTTCACAGGTTGGCATTAAGTGTCTACAGCTTTTTCCAGGCACACGAAGCAAGCTATTGGTAGATCTACCGTTTTGGGGCGGGAGGACGATGGCCCTCTTCTTACAGCTCCACTAGGCAGTGTCCAGTGGGAATTCTGTGTGGGGGCTCCAACACCACATTTCCCTTCCACACTGCCCTAGCAGAGGTTCTCCATGGGGGCTCTGCCCCTACATCACACCTCTGCTTGGACATCCATACATTTCCATACATCCTCTAAAATCTAGGTGGAGGTTCCCAAACCTCAATTCTTGACTTCTGTGTACCCACAGGCCCAACACCACATGGAAGCTGTCAAGGCTTTGGGCTTCCACCCTCTGAAGCAACAGCCTGAGCTGTATGTTGACCCCTTTTAGCCACAGCTGGGATGCAGGGCACCAAGTCCCAAGACTGCACAAAGCAGCAAGGCCCTGGGCTCAGCCCACAAAACCATTTTTTCCTCCTAGGTCTCTGGGCCTATGACATGCTCTGGAAATATTTTTCCCATTGTCTTGGTGATTAACATTTGGCTCCTCATTACTTACGCAAATTTCTGCAGTTGGCTTGAATTTCTCCTCAGAAATAGGTTTTTCTTTCCTATAACGTAGTCAGGCTGCAAATTTTTCTAACTTTTATGCCCTGCTCACCTTTTAAACATAAGTTCCAATTCCAAACCATATCTTTGTGAATGCATAAAACTAATGCTTTTAAGAGCACCCAAGTCATGTCTTGAATGCTTTGCTGCTTAGAAAGTTCTTCTGCCAGACACCCTAAATCATCTCTCTGAAGTTCAAAATTCCACATATCTCTAGGCAGGGCAATATGCCACCAGTCTCTTTGCTAAAGCATAGCAAGAATCACCTTTGCTCCAGTTCCCAATAAGTTTCTCATCTCCATCTAAGACCACCCTCAGCCTGGACTTCATTGTCCATATCACTATCAACATCTTGGTCAAAACCATTCAACAAGTCTCTAGGAAGCTCCAAATTTTCCCACATCTTCATGTCTTCTGAGTCCTCCAAACTGTTCCAATCTTGGCCTGTTACCCTGTTCCAAAGTCACTTCCACATTTTGGGGTATCTTAATAGCAGTACCCCACTCTACCGATACCAATTTACTGTATTAGTCAATTTTCATATTGCTATGAAAAATACCCAGGACTGGGTTAATTTATAAAGAAAAAGAGCTCTAATCGACTCACAGTTCTGCATGGCTGGAGAGACCTCTCAATCACAGCAGAAGGCAAAGGAGGAGCAAAGGCAAGTCTTACATGGTGGCAGGCAAGAGAGCGTGTTCAGGGGAACTGCTCTTTAGAAAACCATCTGATCTCATGAGACTTATTTACTATCACAGGAACAGCATGGGAAAAACCTACCCCCATGATTCAATTACCTCCCACTGGGTCCCTCCCATGACACGTGGGGATTATGGGAGCTACAATTCAAAATGAGATTTGGGTGGAGAAACAGCTAAACCATATCAGGGTGCTTCTAAAAACAGAAACCTGATGTATTTTATATTAACAGAGAAATCTTCCCTCATTCTCAGACAAAGGTTAAGAGTAAAATAGGTGTAAATCCCAATAGATTTAGAAAAAGTGAATAAGTTAATACTGTTCATAGATTTCAAGCAGCAGTTCAAATTCTGACTCTGTGTCTCTGCATTTCTGTCTTTCTTTCTCTGCGTGTGTGTCTGTGTGTGTGTGTGCATTTATGTACATTTAAAAGATACACTTAAATTAAGGCACAGATTTTATGTTAGATAGATAGATATTCTCACCAAATACATTTCTAAGTCTCAGTTTTCTTATCTATAAAAAGAACTATAATAATATACCTCATAGTAAGTTTCAGCAATTAAATTTTATAATACAGGTGAAATATTACCCAGAGTACCTCTTACATAACACATTATTTACCATTTCCTCATCCTGTCTTCTAATGGCAAAGCATTCAGAAATAGATGCTGTATGGTTATTAGTCTTTAATAAAATTAGTTCGGTCTCAAATGTTAATTTTTGTATAATTCATTCATTGCACAAAAGCAATTTCATAATAAATACTGTTATAAAAGAACTTTGAAATATTTACTATTTTAATATACTAAAACAAGTTATTCATATGTAAACAACCGGACAGTGAGATGACATATAAAATTATATGGATATAGTAAAGAATTAAATTTCATGAGCAATAAGGGTGTGGTGGTATATAAGGTGCTAACTGCTCTGCAGATATTAAAAAGAAATTTACTACCAGGCATTGTGGCTCACATTTGTTTTCTCAGCTACACAGGAGGATCACTTGAGGCCAGGAGTTTGAGGTCAGCCTAGGAGATATGGCAAGACTCTGTTTCTAAAAAATGAAAATAAATTAGCCACAGGTAATGGTGCATCCCTGTAGTCCCAAGTACTTGGGAGGATTAGATGGGAGGAGGTCAAGGTTCAGTGAGCTGTGATTGTGCCACTGCACTCTAGTCTGGGCAACAGAGTGAGACCCCATCTCTTTAAAAAAAAGGAAAGAAGAAAAGAAACTTACAGAAATAGAGATTATTGTGGAGTGAGGCTTTTAGGAAAAGCCTTGAGTAGACCCTGGAAGGATAGGTGATACACACACACACATCCATATGGACAAGAAAAGGGAGGGAATTATAGACTAGAGAACTCTTGAATTAAGTTACAAATGTAGGAATAACTCCATATGTGTGTGCAGGCGTATGAGAGAGATGCATACATAAGAACTTGTCTTGGTCACAAAGTTCTTATTAGTCAGAAGTGAGAAATAAGGTTGGATGGGTTTATGGAGGCAGGATTATGCATTCCTGAACTCCAAGTACAAGAGCAAGGTTTCATCATTGGCTTGGCTTACAGCCAATTGTCCCAACAATTCCAGCTAATAATGTTGACATTGGCCATACATACCCCATTTGTGAGTATGAGTAATGAGTGAATTTTTTCCCACTTATTTTATGTATTTTTCTCAGGCTTTCTTAATGTTTTTAACATTTATTTGTTTTTATTAAAGGAAAAACATATTCATTCATTCACCTAATCAGGCACCAATCCGGAGATAATATGAAGAAACTGAATCAAATTTAAAACATGTATTGCATACTTATTGTGTATCACACAATGCACTAAGTACTGAGATAGTGGTGAATAAGAAATAAAACTTTTGCCCACCCAAGAGCATATAACCCAATTGAAAATATTAATTTCAAAAAAAGGGCAAGGAATTTTGAGAAAGACATCTTAGGGTACTTTAACCTAGTCAATAGAGTAAATAAAAATTCACAGAGGAAGAAAGACTTACACTTTCTCATAATGGAGTTATACAATAATTGCATGCATCCTCCTGTTGTCATCTCATTTACTTGTTGGAGGTACTTAGAAGGGTGGCAGGTCTTTATCTATAGAAGTTTCTTTGTGTATTGCTACCTGCTAAGTGATTTTGAGAAGAGGCAAACACAGCAAGAAAACCAAACAGCTCTTAAGGGGTTGTTGGGAAGTAAGGTAAAGACATTTAAGAATGGCGTTAGAGGTGAACTAGAATTTCCTTTTATTCCAGATTCAGAGTCTATTCAAACTGGACTCCTCCATGATCTTAGGTGATGGTTGTTACTAGATGCTCAACAGGGGGTCTCCTGTGCTACTGCATTAAACTTCTGGAGGATAGCTCTATGGACTTTAGTGGTTAAGGGAACTTAGTGGCTGTGGCCTCCGACTTGCACATTAATAGTTAGGGCTCTGGAGCTTCCACCGTCCAGCGGGCATGGCCAGTGTCAAAACACCAAATCTCAGCCCTCATGACACAGCATTGGGCAGGACTGGCTTTCAGCAGGTGTTGCTTCAACCTTCAGAGGTTGAAGCAGGGGCCATATTTAAACTTTCTTACAGAATTCAGATACACGGAAGTTCTAAACATTGTTGCTCTGATTTGAGTGTTTGTCTCCCCAAATCTCATGTTAAAATTTGATCCCAGTGAGTTGGAAGTGGGGCCTAATGGGAGTTTTTTGGGTCATGGGGGGAAAATCTCTCATGAATAGATTAATGCCCTTCCCTGTAGTGAGTGAGTTCTCACTGTATTAGTTCCTGCAAGAGCTGGTTGTTAAAAAAGAGACTGACACCTCCCTCTTCTCTTTCTTGCTTCCTCTCAACATGTGATCTCTGCTTACACTGGTTCCCCTTCACTGCTATGAGTGGAAACAGCCTGATGTACATGCCTGGGCCATGTGTCTGGCACAGCCTCTTTTCTTTATAAATTACCCAGCTGCAGGTATTCCTTTTATATCAACACAAAATGGGTTGCTATAAAATATCAGTTTTCTGCAACTTATTAATAGGTAATTTTTGAAAAAAAAATTGGGGAAGGGTAGGAGGAGAGTGAAGCATTTCCTTGGTTGTGCACATTTAGGAAACTTTGAATAAGGACAATTAGAATTTTTACACTCTGGAATGTGTTAATGTGTATTGTGACACTTAGACTAAGTTATGATATGCAACGTTTCCCAATAGTAATTATGGGCCCTGGTAACAACTTGATTCATGGGTGTTTATATGCAGTTTAGGAAAGTCTACAACAAACTGTAACAGCATGACCTTGATTATGGTGAGATTTTTATTCCTTGACATCTATGGGATCCAAATCACTCTTCTCTCATTTCATATCCTTGACATAGTACCTTTGGCCTACAGCTGAAACCAGTCCTGACTTGTCAAAGGAATTGACTGAAACCAGATAGTGCTCTTTTTTTTTTTTGAAATCAAAGGATGCCACACAAAACTTTGAGAAACTTTACTCTCAGGAAGTCCTTAAATGCTATGTCCAAAATAAACTAAATGCCTCATGCCCTAGCTTCAGTCATTTATTTCTTCTTCTGACCTCAGTGGAAATTCAAAGCAGCTGATAACTATTATATAATCATTTTCACATATTTATTTGCTGTTAGCAAAGTACTCCTTGGTTGTCTTTTCTTAAAAAAAATGATGAATTGTTCTAGTTCCTTTTTAAGCTGTCACCCTGAAACAAACACGTGGTTTATTTCTAGAAAATAATCCCACCCAATAATCTAGTTGGGTGGCACAAGCCCTGCTAGATATGCAGTTGTTTAGAGATGTGTTCAGAAACTCCTTATACACTTTTTTGTAAGAAATTTGCATATTCCTGCAGCACATCTATAATGGTTAATTTTATGTGTCAACTTGATTAGGCTAAAGGGTGCCCAAATAATTGGTAAAACATGATTTATATCTGTTTGTGAGGGTGTTTCTGGAAGAGATGAGCATTTGAATAAGTAGACTGAGTAAAGAAGATGCTCTCACCAATTTGCATGGGCAGCACCCAATCGCTTGAGGACCCAAAAAGAACAAAAAGGCACAGAAAGGGATATATATAATGTATGCATGTAAAAATGTCTATAGGTATGTAAATATAAATATATATGTACATATGTTAAATTTCTCTGGAGACCTCTAATACAACTTCCTTGGCTGCATTTAAACTTCAGTCTATTCGTGGAATGGCCACTGATATTTGTGACTACAATTATTGAATTTACTCCTGAATTAGGATTGCCAGACAAAATAAGGAATACCCAGTTAAATTTGATGTTCAGGTAAACAACTGATTTTTTAAAGAAGTATTTAGCATATGCCCTATGTACCAAAAATTATTTATTGTTTACTTGTAATTCAAATTTCACTGGGGATCCTATATTTTTATTTGCTAAATCTGGCTTCTCTAATGCGATAATTTGAAGAGCACTTGTTTATAGAAGGAACAATTATCTTGATTTTAGTTTAAAATGCACCATATATGTCTCTTCTGCCTGTATCAGAATTAGTCCACCTAATAGCAAATTAGTCACAAGATTAGAAGTTATGGAAATTATGAATAGAAAATGTTCCAAAATAATTGAGTACCTCTTATTGGCTGTTTTGTTAATTTACTACTGATGTCAATGTTTGAAAGAGTTTCTTATATACTGCAGATGGGAAGTTTAGGAATTAGAAATGCCAGTGGCTCTGTATAATCTTAGGTGAGTGTCTAATGTCTGTGAATGTGTTTCCTCAACTATTAATGGAGATAATAATACCTACATTATAGGCCTGTGGCAAGGATGAGAACAATTTAGCTTTTGTAATGGGCCTGAAACAACATCCAGGCTTCCTTTAGCAACATTCCACATACGTTGATGAACTGATAATATGTTTAAGAACCAGGGATATAGCTGAGCTACACAAATTCCCTGCAGACAATAAGCACTTAAAGAAACAAAAAAGCAAAGGAAGTTTAAGTAATGGTATGACCTAAAAATGTATGCTGTAAATATGAAGGGTCACACTAGAAGGCAGTATGTTACCTAGAGTGAAAGAGGTGAGAGGATTGCCCTGCTGTGGTAACATTTCTACTGAGATTGGAGTGAAAGGAGCTGGCCCTGAGGAGACCTGTGGGCAGGATATTCAAGGAAAGATTATGAGTGCAAAGGCAGAGAGAACTTGGATTGCTGGAAGATTGGAGTAACCAAACGGTGAGACTAGAGCATGAATGAGGGTCAACTTTTTTTTCTAAAATACAATAAAAATTATTTACTATAAGACAGAATGAAGAAAATCCACATACAAAATACAAGCCCACATACTTTAATTATGTTCAGCATCATAAAATTGTATTTCAATACTGGTACTTATATCAGTACCAGTACAAGAAAAAAATAATTATAAAAACCGTTGCACATTCATTGAAAGCATATATATAGGCGATTAATATACCCTGCTCAGTAAGATGGGCCCACCAATCTTACATGTGGGTGTTGTAGCAAGGTCAAAAAGCTGTACAAGTTTCTTATTCTCGCCTTCGCAGTTGGGTATTGGTTCATGGGCCATGCTTTGCATAGCTGGAGTAAGAGAAAAGCAGATGTAATACCAGCCATGATAAGAAGTCAAGATTTAATTCTAAATGCTAGCCAGATAAGTTAATAATAACATGAAGAATGATGATTAATAGTGAGATTTGATTTTCAAGTCAGTTGTGAATGAAATAGGACTCTCTTTATTCTAAGCTTCCTAGAAGCTTAGGTCTAAGCAGGGTGAGCTCATTATGGAAGACATCCATAATGGCAAAACGTTCACGTTTTCCCAAGATGCCCACCATTTCTGTATCATCAGCTGGTTCTTCCTTTCAGTGTCATGCTGGAAAGAGAGATTTAAATGGGCGGACAAGATAACTCAATTCTAGTCTGGCTCTGAATAGTATCCAAACTAGTAGCAAAACTTCGCCTGTTTCTTAACATTTCTCAGTTCTAGTTTTCTTACTTGTGACAAAAAAAATTAGAGTGAATAACTCACTACTATCTAAGGTATTTTGAATTCTAGAATGTTATAAATTTATGGTTCTAATTGTGTCTTTTTTCAATAGAATAAACTTTTCAGAAAAAAAGGAACTTATTAAAATCAAATTAATCAAAACAATTTAAAATTCCTTTTAAAGCAAATCAAAATAATTTTACTCAATCAAAATAAAATTAAAATCAAAATAATAATTTGATTTTTATGAAACTGCTTGAAAATATTTGTATAGGTAAAAATTTTTGTATAGGTAAAAATATTTTACAAAAATATTTTTGTAAAAATATTTGTATAGGTAAAATTTCTAGTAATTACCATATCTGCACTGGGTTTGTTATTTTATTAGAAAGAAGTTTTCAGCATACTCACACCAAGCTGTCTATAGATTAGAAATTAGTATTTATTTACTTTTCAACTCTTTTATTCTTATTTCAATACTCTTCATCATGTTTTACATTTCATTTTTATATGAGTATCATGTGCTAATTTAGGATGATGCCAAAAAATAATAAGCATCTTTCTAGAACATTTTAAATGTAAATTTTAAAGTGGCTTAAATAAAGATGCTCAGGAAATTACCTATTCACCAGTTAAATATTTATTGAACCCTTTGTTAAATATTAGAATAATATAAAAATAAATGGTTGTCAACCAGTCCTTTTTAGGTTTGTTGGAGATTATGGTTTGTTGGAGGAGAAACTAAAAGCAAGTCAATCTAGAAGATAAAATTTTTTAATTGAGAAAAATACAAAGTGCTCTGGGAACCCAAGGCCCAGAGTGGTTAATTCTGCCTTGGAGAGTTAAGGCAAGACTTGGGGATACTTCAATAGGGTCTTGAAGAATGACTGGAAAATATATTTTAGTCAAGAGATTAAAAATGTGTGGACAGGTACAGCAGCAGAAAAAGGCACATGGGAGAAGACAGGTAGTTCTGACAAGCATTTGGAGGCAACAGGCATGTACTGCCAAGGTTTGATTTTGGAAGTATTCTATCATATTTCCAAGTTTGAAAATTATTTTATAATAAATGGGAATACACATTAGAGAATTTAAGTAGAGAAATAAGGAGAAAAGTCATTGAGAGCCAACAGTATCTCATTTTACCAGTAGGACCTCACTGAATCCTGATAAACCTTCAGGTAGTTTTGACTTTCTTTTTTTTTTTTGAGATGGAGTCTCGCTCTGTCGCCCAGCCTGGAGTGCAATGGCCGGATCTCAGCTCACTGCAAGCTCCACCTCCCGGGTTTACGCCATTCTCCTGCCTCAGCCTCCCGAGTAGCTGGGACTACAGGCGCCCGCCACCTCGCCCGGCTAGTTTTTTGTATTTTTTAGTAGAGACGGGGTTTCACCGTGTTAGCCAGGATGAGCTTGATCTCCTGACCTCGTGATCCGCCCGTCTCAGCCTCCCAAAGTGCTGGGATTACAGGCTTGAGCCACCGCGCCCGGCCAGTTTTGACTTTCTAGCTTACAAATAAAGAAACTGACACTCAGCGAGGTTCCTTAACCTCCCCAAAATAATAGAACGAGTAAGTGGCAGAGCTGGCATTTCAATCTAATTGTTTGACTTCAAAGTTCCAAAAGCCATTAGCTTTCCAAAGGCCAGGCACTTTACCATGCAGCACACTGCCTCCAGACAGGGTGGTATGTGGTTGGTGGGAAAAGTTCTCCTCTGTGTTGGCTCTCAGGCAACCCAACTTTCTGACACTTCCTTCAAAAGGTTATTCCCCAGTGCATTTTGTGTGCAAGGGGATGGGAATTTACCTAACTTGAGAATATTGTGCCCTTCCTTATCAACAATGGCCTCACGGGGCCTGCCGTCAGGCTTTTCATCCCCTTCCAGCAGGTCTGGCGAGCAGTTCACAGGCTACATGGACAAACTTAATTAAATTCAAGCGAGTGTTGTTACCAAGACCTGACAGGCACAGTTGTGTGCAGCTGAATAATTGAGTTGTGCAGACTTTTTTTTTCTTTGCCTTCTTGGTGGTAGGCTTTTTTTGGGGGGTTTTGTTTTGTTTTCTTTGGGTTTCTAAAGATGACCCTGACACTTTTCATAAAGCTGTTTTCTAGTAGGAACGCCCTCCATCAAAGAGACGCAGTTTGGTTGCCAGGCTACCATGAGAAAAGAGAACTCTGAAGTGACAATGCCGACCTTTTATTGGAGTATCCAGGGTCTATACTTGTTTAGTACAAAAGTACCTCCCATAGACCTCACAGCTAGAACTCCACAGTGTCACTACCTGAACCCCAGACTTTGAGACAAGGAGGCACAGCCTCGCCTGGCACAAGCTCACAGAGATGATTGAAAAACAAACCATGTCAAATCGGTAGTGAGGAAAAGAAAAGGTCACTGGAAGATCTATTTAAAAAATATTACTCATGATAAATACAGATGAAACTAATTAAGGGGTATTTTTCTGATGCAGCCTTCCAGTGCAGTGATAAAAGGATGTCCAGTTGATAGAAAGAAAGAAACAGTTTGGTTTTGTAGCTTATTTACTTCTGTGTTTGGGCGCAGATCACTTGCAATCTGTCCCTGAATTGTAGGAGCCTTCAGCATCTCAGATTTTGGCTTTCAGATTTCTTTTTTTAATGATCTTTTTTCTTCTGGCTTTTTAAATATCACAAAGCTTACAACTCAGGGGTTTCTCAGTTACTGCTTCCCCTAGTACAGATAGTAATCATCCAGTCTTTGTATTAATTTCCAGTTTTCAGTGTTAATTTCCAGTATAAAATATAAAACAGATGTAAATGATAGAGTAAACATTTTAACAATTTCTGTTGTTCTTGACACGTGACTCACTGCATGAAAGAATGTGCACTGGTAAAAATGATCAGTTTTTTTTTTTTTTTTTTTTAACCAGTATTTAGATTTTAGAGTGGGCATTAGGCCTGAAAATGTTTGCATATACTTCACTAAAGTAGGTCATGTCATGCTATGGTCCAAACTAATTGAAGTGTATATAAATTAGGTGTGCACAGTATATGAAGTTTCCTTCTTTTTTTTTTTTCTTTTTTTTTTTGAGATGGAGTCTCGCTCTGTCACCCAGGCTGGAGTGCAGTGGCACAATCTCGGCTCACTGCAAGCTCTGCCTTCCGGGTTCACGCCATTCTCCTGCCTCAGCCCCCCGAGTAGCTGGGACTACAGGCACCCGCCACCACGCCCAGCTACTTTTTGTATTTTTAGTAGAGACAGGGTTTCACCATGTTAGCCAGGATGGTCTCAATCTGCTGACCTTGTGATCCGCCCACTCGGCCTCCCAAAGTGCTGGGATTACAGGCGTGAGCCACTGCACCCAGCCGAAGTTTACTTCTTTTGAAAATGTTTTGATCTTATAGTTTGTTCCAACCTGATAATAGTGTGGAACTTTGCAGTTCATAAAATGTTATCTTTCACATAGATTATTTTTATATTACTTTATCTTGTTCAGTTCCTGTGATATAGATTGGTGTAGATGTTACTTACCTTTTACACATGGTGAAATGGAAATTGAGTATTCAAAGTTACGCACGATCTCTACCAAAACTAAAATTTTTCTCAAGAAGACTCTTGGCTCCTATGCTAGAGTGGATAGGGGGAAATTGTGACCCTCCGGCACTCAGTTTTGTCTTCTGCTTCTTTTTTAAAGAAACGGTTTTATAAAGGTCCTTTCTGTCTTCTCTGGAACTTGGAAAGTCTTTGCATTTTCTGGAGAACTCTGAAATAACATATGCTCTGGCCATTGTTGACGAGAAATGAATTCTTCCACAGATCTCTTTGTTTTTCTTTCTTCAATCAGAGAACATTCTATGACGGTTTCTGCATTCACTGTAAAAAGTATCAAAATGTGGTTAGTCAATTAATTTGCAATTTGGTCAAAAGTGTTGAGGTGAAACTCCTCTGAAATATATAGATTAGTTATCAGATAATTAGAGCATCTGTTAGTATTAAGAAAATATTTAGTGATCACCTACCGTACGAGTTAAGGAAGATAAATTCCAAACAAACAATCGTAAGAGGTCAGGGCTCTGAAAGTGACCCAGTGGTGCTCCTGGGTGGGTGTTGGCACTGTTTGTAAAATGCCTACAAGTGATTCTTATGGTCTACCATTTGTATTTGGAATATAACACAAGGCTTTCTCTCAAATCAGGAGATTTTGTTTTGTTTAGAATGGTCTATAGAGCTTTGGAACATAAATGTAAATTTTCCTTTATTGAAACAGTTTGTATTGAAAATTTATAGAAATGATGAAGTTTGATAGTGTATTTACATCTGTTAGTTCTGCTCAGAAGCCATCTGTTTGTCTTCTGGTATTATCATCTTGATTTTCTTCTGGGGATAACCTCTCTCCTACCTGCAAGCTGTCTGGTTGGGTGGGTTGACACATTCTTGTTTCCAAGATTTGCATGTCCGAAGCCTAGCCAGTCAGCTAACAATTATTCCCTTGAAGATACACGATCCAGCATAATGAAAAAGTACTTTTTTTTCTTTTGGGATTGTTAAAGTTGGAGCTATAGAAGATTAGTTCATGGGGAGATCTTGAAATTAAATTGAAGCCAACACAAAAGAAAGTAGAGACAAGAGATGAAGACCAAGAGTGATGGGATGGAGGGCTAGAGAGAAAGATATAGTGATAGAATGAGAATGAAAATGATAGTGATAGAATGAGGGTTAAATAGTATTTAACCCTCCCAGATCCAACTGTTTCTCAAATTGACATCTAGACTTTTCAGCTACACAAGCCAATAAAATGATATTTTGTTCAAGCCCTCTTGAATTAGGTTGTAGTTACTGGCTGACAAGAGTCCGGACTGATAGGCAGGGATGGGGGATGGGGTGCTCTATCAGGAGTGAACAATGTGAAAAAAGACATGAAGATGATAAAGAGGGGGGCATGGTCAGGAATAGCAATTATCTAAAATGAATGGCATACATGGTATGTATATAGAAATAATAGGGAAAAAGTCGGGAAAGAAAGTTGGGAAATTATAGTAGAATTTATATGATCAAGTAATGTATTCTTAGTTGTCTAGGTTGGCAATATCAAACAAAAACATAATGTGAAGTACATATATAATTTCAAATTTCTATTAATCAATTCATAAGGTAAAACTCATTTTATCAATGCACTTTACCTAACCCAGTATGTTCATAATATGACCATTTTAACATGTAATCTCTATTAGAATTATTTTAAAGATATTTTAGTGGGTTTTGTTTTTTGGACTATCTTCAAAACCCACTGTGTATTTTATACTTTCAGCTTATCTGATTATGTTTTGGTAACCTCATTTCAAGGGCTCAGTAGCCACAAATGGTTGGTGGCTACTGTATTGAAGAGCGCCACGAAGAGCCACTGACACTTTTGAATAGGGCTATCACATTGTGAGGGCTGTGTTTTAAGAAGTTGAATCTGTCATGATTTCCAAGATGATTTAGGGAAGGAAAGTCTGAAGCAGGAGGCCATTCATTGAATTATGTAAATATTCCAGGCAATAGTAAAAAACAAACAAACAAACAAAAAACTTAAAGTGATAGAAATTGTAATTAAATGGATATATATTAAAGACTTTGCAAGGGTGAAAATCTATGGAATTTGACAAATTTTTAAAACAAGGGCAATAGAGTTAAGAAATAGAAGAGATAACAATGATTTAAGTTTCCCATTAAGAAAAATAGGTACACTGAAAATAATATTTTAGGAATAAAAATGACTTCCACTTTGAAAATTCTGTTTTGGTTAGTTGTAGGCAATCTAACTTACAGATTTCATTAGGCAGTTAAAACTGTGGGTCAGTGACTCAAAATATGGGGTAGTTAAGAGGTGCAGATCTGAAAGAAATATAGATGACTGTTGAGGTTGTGAGAAATAGTATATAACTAATGAAAAGATACTAAGCATAGCTAAGGGAGTAACTTTGCTGATACATATATGAGTAAAAGCATAAAGGAAACTCATTAAGAATGTGGAAAAAGAGAGATTGGAAAGGTAGTAGAAAAAGAATAGATGTCAACAAAATCAAAAAAGACTATTTCAAGGAGGCATGTTCAGCAACTTCATGTGAGGTAGAGACCCATATGAATGAAGGCATAAAGGACTTTTGTAGCAAGTACTATGCTCACAATAGTTATGTGGCCTTAGCAATTCATGAAACATTTCTTGCTTCAGCTTTTTTATCTGTACAAATCAACTGTGAAAGCATTTGTCCCTTGAACCCTTTTATTGGGCCATGATGCCTTTTGGATTAGGTTAATATGTGCTCACAGGCAGAAATGACTCAAGATTTTAAAGCACTATGAAATGAGTTAATGATAAAGAAGAGAAAATAAATATGAATGTGGTATTAAGAATATTTGTTTGATAACTTGAAAGAGAGATCTAATCAAAGGAGAAATTCTTCAGGTTGGAAAGATCTGAGCACATTTGTAGGCAGAAGGTAAAAAGAACTTGTAGAAGGAAGAACTAAAGACAATACTAGAGCAAGTGTAGTGGAGCAAGCTTGCTGTGGAGGCAGCAGGGGTTTCAGTTAGGGATTCCACTGACATCTATTGAAGCCCTCTTCTACTAAGTACCTTGTAAGATGTTCTTACAGATGATGTCTCATTTAATTACTATAACTCTGAAAGGGCAGAATTATTACCCCTATCATTTACAGAGGCAGTTGTGGTATGGTTAAGATCATGAGATCAAAAGTCAGTCTCTCTGGGCTTAAACCCTAGTACTGCATCTAATTAGCTATGAAACCTTGAGTGAATTTCTTACCTCCTTCTTTACCCTTTCTTCATCTGTAAAATAATATCAATCTCATGGAATTGTACAGCTGTGGTTCTCAACTGGGTGCAGTTTTGCCCTTCAAGTGACATTTGGCAATATCTGGAATAATTTTTTATTTTGATGACTGGTACAAGCTACTGGCAACTAGTGGGCAGAGGGAGGCCAGGGATGCTGCTAACCATTTTGCAATGCATAGGACAGCTTATTACAACAAATAGTTATCTGGCATAAATGTCAACAGTGCCAAGGTTGAGAAACCCTATTCTACATGTTAGCTATTAGTACTGCTACCACATTAGAAACTAAGGGCTAGAGAAGCTAAGTAACATAGCCAAGATCACAGAGCTAGAAAATGATGGAATCAGGCTTTGAACCTCTATTTTCTCATTCCAGGTTTGAATCTAATTTCCTTGTGTTTCTCATTACATTGAAACTACCACTTAAAAGTAAATTTGCACCTAGCATCCAGATCTTGGTTTCTAATGCCATTCTCTAGGAGCCAGAACTCCGTACAGAAGTAGCCAATTCTAGGGCTAGGGCAGGAAATATACAAGATAAGTGTGAAACATCTTGTAGTGCCTAAAGATAAAGAAATGTTAAAAAAATAATAATAATACAGACACTAATGATGGGAATACGTCAAAGTACACAGCAGAGAACTGAAAGAGCTTCCAATGGCCACATCTGGAGCAATTTGAGCAAGGAAATATTGTAGTATTGTGTTATAATCCAAAGCTTAAAATAAATACCCATGAGTACAAACTGATATAAATAAATGATTGACTTTATAAATTAGTGAGGGATAATAAACAAATATCCCATGCAGAAGAATTCCAAATAATTAATGTAGATATCCTCTCCTCAAGGAAGAGGAGGCTAACTTCCCACTTCTTAAGTGTAGGCTGTGTCAAGTAACCTTTGTCAAAGAATGCAACATAAAAAAGGGGAGGAGAAATAACTTTATGGGGAGAATCCTGAAAACACTACCTTATCCAGGTGATCAAGGTTAACATCAACAAGTTCTATTGCTGGCATGTACCCTTGATGTGGTGTGATGAAAATGACACTTTAATTCTCTAGTTTTCATCCTCAAAATGTGTAAGCCCTATCTTTGTGTGTGTGTGTGTGTGTGTGTGTGTGTGTGTGTGTGTGTGATGAAGTTTCACTCTTGTTGCCCAGGCTGGAGTGCAATGGTGCGATCTTTGCTCACTGCATCCTCCGCCTCCTGGGTTCAAGTGATTCTCTTGCCTCAGCCTCCCTAGTAGCTGGGATTACAGGTGCCTGCCACCATGCCCAGCTAATTTTTGTAGTTTTAGTAGAATCGGGGTTTTACCATGTTGGCCAGGCTGGTCTCAAATTCCTGACCTCAGGTGATCCGCCCACCTCGGCCTCCCAAAGTTTTAGAATTACAGTCATGAACCACTATGCCCAGCCTATCTAATCATTCAGACAAATCCCATTTGAGGAACATTCTATAAGATAACTAGTATTCCTCTAAGCCATCAAGGTCACAAAAACAAGGAAAGTATGAGAAACTGTCACAACCAAGAGAAGACTAAAAGTGACATGAAAACTAAATGTAATGTGTCTTGGATGGGATCCTGGAGCAGAAAAAGGACATTAGGTAAAAATCAAAGGAAATCTGAATACAGACTTTAATAATAGTGTATCAATATTGGCTCATTACTTGTGACAAATATGTCATACTAATGTAAAATGTTAATAATAGGGGCAACTGGGTGTGGGGCTTATGGAAATGCCCTTTACTATCTTTGCAATTTTTTCTGTAAATTACAAACGATTCTAAAATAAAAAGTTTATTTTCAAGAAACATTACATTTCAATAATTGCATTTTCAATAATTTCAATAATTCAACTTAAAGTTGAAGAGTAGACATTTTCTTTCTCATAGACAAAAAGCAAGGTCAACTAGGGCTTTGAGGAAAGATGCAGTTAGAAGGGAAGAGATGGTTTTAATACTTTAAATAAAGTAGATATAAAGTGAGATATTCTGATATGTTAAAGTGATGGAGGGAATTATGTCCTTGAAGATGGTGTAAAAGATTTGAACTAGTGAATTCAACAGAGATTTTATAGTGAATGTTATGAGTAAGTACATTGTATAAAGTGTTTTAAATCATTAATGTGAAGAATGTAGCAAAATATATGTGATGTATGTGAAACAAAATCTATTTAAATGATTACTTAAAGAAGAAATAATATTTGTATTGCTTAGATACTGAGAGAACCCGTAAATCCAACTCATCTGCACCAACAGGAATCAGCTGATATTACAGAGCCAGTGCCTCAAAAGATATCATTACTTAGACCAAAGAAGAGGCATCTGTCAGGGAAGGCTGTTCAGCATAAAATGCTCCTTGACTATCTAATATCTGTTTTTTGTCTCTCTTACTAAAAATTTCCCAATTTCCTTAAGGGAGGCAACCAACCCATCTAAAATAATTCAGTATCTCAGACATCCTGAACCTAGTGGCGGCCACACCACACAGCTGTGGCTAATACGGATTACAGAGATTTGCTGGATTTAAGGAAGGTTTTGTCTTCTTTCTTAGAGGTACCAACTGTTCTTCCTTGCTTTTTCCCTTCCTCCCTATAAGATAGGTTCTATACCTAGAGTGTAGCAATAACTTTGTGATCATGAGGCTATAATCCTGAGGATGAGGTCCAACACCACTAAAGAGAACAGGATGGAAAGATGGACAGCCAGGTTGTTGGTAATATTTTTGAGCTGAGCAGCTGCACTAGCCTAGATAGTATCTTCTTGTTTTCCAGACAAATAGTGTCACTCTTAGTGGAGTTTTATTCCATGTAGTTAGAGGTAATCCTTACTGAAGCAGTGTCCTCAACTGATTGTATATCTTCAGGGAAGACTTCCCGTCAAGAGCAAAGGATGAAGACAGTATAGATTTAGTGAATGAGATTAGCTCATAATCCGACAATCAATAGGATGGCTAATATAGACATATCATCCCCAATTTCTGGTAATCTAGCTTTTATACAGCCAGCTTCCCCTTCTGACTTAGAAAAAGCCGATCTGAATGTCTTCTTTTGAGAAATGTCTGTTCATATCCTTTGCCCACTTTTTGATGGAGTTGTTTGTTTTTTTCTTGTAAATTTGTTTGAGTTCTTTGTAGGTTCTGGATATTAGCCCTTTGTCAGATGAGTAGATTGCAAAAATTTTATCCCATTCTGTAGGTTGCCTGTTCACTCTGATGGTAGTTTCTTTTGCTGTGCAGAAGCTCTTTAGTTTAATGAGATCCCATTTGTCAATTTTGGCTTTTGCTGCCGTTGCTTTTGGTGTTTTAGACATGAAGTCTTTGCCCATGCCTATGTCCTGAATGGTACTACCTAGGTTTTCCTCTAGGATTTTTATGGTATTAGGTCTAACATTTAAGTCTCTAATCCATCTTGAATTAATTTTCGTATAAGGAGTAAGGAAAGGATCCAGTTTCAGCTTTCTACTTATGGCTAGCCAATTTTCCCAGCACCATTTATTAAATAGGGAATCCTTTCCCCATTTCTTGTTTCTCTCAGGTTTGTCAAAGATCAGATGGCTGTAGATGTGTGGTATTATTTCTGAGGACTCTGTTCTGTTCCATTGGTCTATATCTCTGTTTTGGTACCAGTACCATCACACATGAAAAAATGCTCATCATCACTGGCCATCAGAGAAATGCAAATCAAAACCACAATGAGATACCATCTCACACCAGTTAGAATGGCGATCATTAAAAAGTCAGGAAACAACAGGTGCTGGAGAGGATGTGGAGAAATAGGAACACTTTTACACTGTTGGTGGGATTGTAAACTAGTTCAACCATTATGGAAAACAGTATGGCGATTCCTCAAGGATCTAGAACTAGATGTACCATATGACCCAGCCATCCCATTACTGGGTATATACCCAAAGGATTATAAATTATGCTGCTATAAAGACACATGCACTCGTATGTTTACTGCAGCACTATTCACAATAGCAAAGACTTGGAATCAACCCAAATGTCCATCAGTGACAGATTGGATTATGAAAATGTGGCACATATACACCATGGAATACTATGCAGCCATCAAAAAGGATGAGTTTGTGTCCTTTGTAGGGACATGGATGCAGCTGGAAACCATCATTCTTAGCAATCTATCACAAGAACAGAAAACCAAACACCGCATGTTCTCACTCATAGGTGGGAACTGAACAATGAGATCACTTGGACTCAGGAAGGGGAACATCACACACAGGGGCCTGTCATGGGGAGGGGGGAGGGGGGAGGGATTGCATTGGGAGTTATACCTGATGTAAATGACAAGTTGATGGGTGCAGCACAGCAACATGGCACAAGTATACATATGTAACAAACCTGCACGTTATGCACATGTACCCTACAACTTAAAGTATAATAATAATAAATAAATTAAAAAAAAAAAAAAAAGAAAAAGCCGATCTGCAAGGGGATGGTAGATTGTGTCATCTCTGCCTGCATTTCCTTGTTATCGTCAGGCCTGTCTTGTACCCAGAGAATCTTGAAAAGAATTCATGACAAATGGCCAATGCATTTTCTTAGAACATTATCTGTTATATATTGATTTAGGAAAATACATTTTGGAATGTACAAGGGAGGGAAATTCCCCGTACCTGATGATTTCTATTCCTCTGCCAAACAGTTAATGTAATGTAAAACAAACAAATAAAAACAATGCAAAGCAAAATCAGAGTGCATGAGCATAAAAATGAAGGTTTCTTCCCCAGAAGTGTCATAGAGGAGTGTAGTGAGTTGGTTCATGAAATTTTTGAGAGTATATCTCTAGGTGTGCATTATCAGTATCTCGTGTTAAATGAAAAATATTTGTATTGTTGGTTTCATTCACGAGTCCCTCCTTTTTTCAATTGCGTAACAAGTGTTCAGATAAAAGTACTTGAGATGTGTGTAAGAGATTGAATACCAAAAGCTTAGGAGGGAAAAATTTCTTTGATAGGAAGTAGAAGGCAATATAAAAGAGAATCTAAAAAAAAAATCTTTCTGATGATTTACCTCAAGAGATTTTTATATATTTTCCTATTTCCTGACATTTTATCTGAAAACATTCAACTCATTCCTTAATATTTTGTTGCTTTTTACTATCAAGAAAGTATATATGTCTTAGAGTAATATCATCGAACAGTTTCAATGATATTCAATACAAATGAAATTGTTCCCTTTGTTATAAAAGCTGTACCTCTAGTGCAGTCTACTCTTTAGATTTAAAATATTATTTTTTTATGCACATTATGGTAGAATGTATAATGGTTAATTCACAGAGAGAAATATGTCCTCTCTGAACAAAAAGGCTAAAGTGATCTCTGAAGTGCTGGCACAAACCACTCTGCAGCAGTTTTGGAAGTTGCCAGAAGCTGGGAAAATGTGAAGAGACCATATGCTTCTATGTGACTTTTCTTCCACTCATGGACCAAAGTAAGTCTAGCATTTTCCCAGATGTCAGTGGACAAACTGACCCAGTTGTTAGGCACTGTTTTCAGAAACATCACAGGCAGAAGTAGACATAAAATTGAAAGCATAGGATTATATCCTAGGATGGCATTTTAGTGCCAAAAAGGAACAAACCTCTACATTAATACAGATTGTTAATGAAGCACATATGACTACTGATGAAATGACCAATGGAATATAAAAGTAAGACATAACTTTAATCAATTCTGATAACCCATGCTTTTCTCACATGAGATTCGTTGAGGAATTTTTGTTTGCTTGGATGAACAGGATTGAAATAAAGAAATGGTTGATTGGACATATGATCCTCTATAGGTGAAGTACTGGCAACTTGTACCAAAGGCCTGGCAAAATATCAGTAGGCTATCAGCCCTTTCCCCTTCTTCCCTGTCCAAAGCCAGTGCGACAATATGGATCCTATTACTGCTTCTGGAAAACACAATTGATTCCAGGAGGTCATGGCAAGTGGAGATACCCAAAGCGGCATTTATTCCCTGCCTACTTGGCCCAGTAGGTAAAGAGTGGAGCTCTTCTTTGGTTGGTTAGTAACAAATGCAACTGTGCCAGGCAAAGAATGGTGGCCTTCTGCCAGTAATTCCTGGCCATTACTTGCTGTCTTTGGCTTCAGATACTTCCTATTTCTCTCCAGGCCACTGTACCTCTGAACTAGCAAAGTATCATTAAAGTAAATCTCAACTTTTTATATTTATGTGTTTTTACGCTTGAAAGACTTACACAGAGACCTGCATAGTTTTGACAGTTCCATATCTGCTTGTAATTATGGCAACAAGAAATTAATTTCCATTGCCGCAGGTGTGCCCAAAGAGACAGAAAAATCATCAGACACATCAGTTATTTTAGTTTAAAGGAAGGGGACTGCTCTGAAACATTGGAGCTTACTATTAGAACAAAAAAGGTAGTAAATTTTGAATCTCTTTTATGTATACTCAGTAAGATTCAAAGAAACATTGTATCTATATAAATGACATGGTAAGTATTGAAAAAAATCCTAAGAGTAATTCAACTATAATTTAAAGAAGAGTTTAAAAATGGTTGCCAAATTAAAAGCAACAAAAGAGGTTGTGAAGCAAGGTTTGTCTATGATAGCAAATTGAACTTTAAAAGTTTGAAATGTTCACTAAATTCTCCAAGAGCCAAAATAAAGAGATACAGATAAAAAATGATGAAAGAAAAGATGAGATGTAAACAGAAGCAAGAAATTTAATACACTTATGACAAAGATTTCAGAAACAGAAAGAGAGCCAAAGAGAAATACTAATAAAAAGATAATTAAGGCAAATTTGAATTAGCTGAGTCTGAGTTTGAACTTTAAAATGGGCTCAGTAAAAACAAGGCAAAATAAGTTTAAAAAGAGAAATTAGTAGCCCTAGTTTAAGGAAAATAAATTACATTTAAGCAATTTTTGAATGAAAGAGATGATTTCCAGATAGTCTAGATAGTTTAAAAACCAAACAAAATATAAGAACAATGAAAGTTCAGTGTATCAAAGGTTATGGTAAATGACCAAAGGAAGCCATTCTAGAAAGTGAGAGACTATATGTTTATATTATTAAACATGAATGAATAAAAGTAATTTAAAAAATATGTCAACATATTTGAAAATGAGCAGTTAAATTTAAGAAAAGTAGGAGAAAGAAGCTAATTTATACAAAAGATAAATGAGTAATTGCAAATTAATAATCTATGGAAAATCATAAAACTAACAATGGGTTCTTTTAAAAACATAAAAATATTTAATATGATGGTAAATCTAAACAACACAAATGAATGGAAACATAAAATGATACATCTATAAAAATTTAAAAATAAGATACATATAAGTCTACTTAATAATGGTAAAATCTCGGTTATATATACCATTTTATAGAAACTATAAATTAGTAAAATGGACTGTACAATAATGAGAAAGACCAGATAACCAGAAAAGTACTTACAAATTGTATTTTTTTTAAGGCTCCTGTCCAGATAGTTTTACAGGTGAATTCTTCTAAATTACTTCCAAGACAGAATGACTATAAAGAATCTAAGAAGAAAAACTCAACTAGTATAAACCTAATAACAAAATTCGACAAAAAAACTTGTGACTTTTTTCTCCCTTCCCTTGAACTTCCCTTCCTTTTCTTTCCTGTCTTCCCTTTTGCTCTTATTCTTTTTGTTTGCTTTCTTGTTTATTTTCTGAAGCATATATAGCTAAGAAATTTTTAGGGGAAAAAAAGAAAAAAGAGAGAGAGAGAGATGAACCATGAAAGTCATCCTAAGATATTTTAATGTTATATTAATTAAAATAAAGTTGCCAGATATTGTCTCTCCACGTATATACATATGCATTATATACATAAAATATTTTTATTTTTTATTTTTTTGAGACTGAGTCTCACTCTATTGCCCAGGTTGGAGTATAGTACTGCAATCTGGGCTTGCTGCAACCTCCACCTCTCGGGTTCAAGCGATTCTTGTGCCGCAGCCTCCCAAGTAGCTGAGATTACTGGTGCACGCTACCACACCCAGCTAATTTTTGTATTTTTAGCAGAGACAGGGTTTTGCCATGTTGGCCAGGCTGGTCTTGAACTCCTGACCTCAAGTGATCTGCCTGCCTTGGCCTCCCAAAGGGCTAGGATTACAGGTGTGAGCCACTGTGCCCAGCTGTTACTGTGTTTTATACACATATGTGATGTTACTATATTACTGTGATATATAAATATAAATATCTAGACATTTTATTTTAATTACAGTAGCATTAGTATATTTTAGGATATATATACACTCACAAGTAATGATGTTTGTATGATACTATGTTACTACATATATATGTGTATATGCGTGCATATATATATAATATTACATGTAAATATAAAAGTAATAGTATAACACAAATATCACACAAAAAATAGGAAAATGAATTTAATTTAAAGTGGAATTAACTAATAATGATACAGACAATATCAGGTTCTTATATACCTGGAGGTGGAAGTTAGATTAGGAAACAATTACATGTCTGAAAGAACAGTGTGTTGCCATTCAATCCAAAAAGACTGAGAGGAAGTGAGTTTGACTCAGATACGATCTTTACATTCATGATTTTTCTGAGAGTCCTGTTAACTGAGGTAAATAGAAGCTGCCTACTACAATAGTTCTGTTAGCAAGTTAAATAGCCTCTGCTTTGCATGATTTATAAAGAATTGTTTTGTTTTGTTTTGTTTTGTTTTCACCAGGCTGACTGAGTTTAAAAGAGCTATACTATCAGATTATTTGTTAGAATGTTACTGCTAAATGTTTTACTAATGTCAATGCAGTAATTGTTTCAGAAAACTTCCTAGGATGGCTCATCATTTGTGTATGGCTTTTTAATTTTATTTTTGGTAACAGTGAGTTTTCTCTGATTGGTTAAAATAAGAGTTCACTTTTGAAGTTGCTGATGCTCATGGGAAAATATTAGTAAATAGATGCAATATGCAATACAACAAATTAAATGTAAAATGCTCTTTAAGAACTAATTATAGTACTTGAAGAAGTATAGTTTAGGCATACAGCTTATGTTATTGAATTAGGCCTGGAGGATGCGATATTTTATGAGTAGCACTTTTTAAATGAAGTGCGTTTTTCAGTTTATATGGTGGTTATCTGCCAGTGATATTTTCAGCTTGTTTTTATTTATGGGAAATGGAGTTTGGATTATGTACATGCTTAGCATCATGCACATATTTCAATACACACTCAAAAGAAAAACATACAGGACAAGAAGGAGTATCTTGTTAGTCCATGTGATAATGACTTGAGGTGAAAACCACTACATATGAACAGCCCATGTTATGGAGGCTCTGTTTTTCCCAAACAAGAGTTGTTTGCACCTGGGTGTCTGATCTGGATTTATGCTTCCCCCATCTGAAATTTAAAGTGCCTCTCCTCTGCTATAACAGGATGAAGAATTTCCAGATTACAATGTTATAGGGCCAAACCATTAGATTTTTCTCTCCGAATAAATACAGTAGACCACTGAGAATTCTAAAGTCTATAAGAAGGAGAAAACCTTTGGAAATTTAAAACAAATCATTTGGCAATAATTTTCTTGAAGGAAGCTATGAACATTTTCAGTTAGAAGTCATGAACTGCCGGCAAAGAAGCTCTTATTAGGGGAAAGCAACTGGTCTCTTTGAAATTAACATGAAACAAATTCAGCTCGATTCACAGCAATAATCAGTCTATCTTGAACAATAATGCAAGGAAGTAAATCCAGACCCAAAGAGAAGTAAGGCAACATTCTCTTAGCCAGTCCAGATTCATACCAATCCCTTAGTGCATAGCAAGTGGCAGTTTATATTAGAGTTCCACTGTATACTCTGTATTTGTTTGTGCTTACACTAAACATGTGGTAAAATACATCTGGACTCTCCATCCATGCTAGGGGCTTAATTTTTCTCAATCAATCTTATTTTTTGTTTCTTGATTTTGTAAAGTCTCAAGTTAGAGAATTCTCCTAGCTATTGATACAAATAGGGGTGAACACTACTTGCTTATTATAATCTCATGCCTAGATGGAACAAATTTCGGTTTAGTATGTATGATTTTGCAACCATTATTGGGATGTTCAAGCAATGTTACTTTTCTTTCTTTTATTTAACTCTAATTAAACCATTTTTAATGCCCAGATCTTTGGGCTGGCAGAACATTCAGCCTTAGTCACTTGGTCTCACTTCCTGGAATCTTAAACTTATTAAAATACTGAAGATGACCTCTCTAGGCTTGAGTAGAACAGTTTACCTGAGACTCCCTGTGTCCAAGCCTCCGTGTCTTGGTGGGGAACACAAGTGCCCGGGTTTCAGTACTCCCCCAGGTCTAGCAGCAGCCTTTGCCTTCCAAGACCCTGCTGTCTCCATTGCCCTTGGCCTTGCAGGCCTCAGCGGAACCCAGATGTTAACATCTCTGTCTCTGTCTCTTTCACCTATCAAAGTCACCTACTTCTCTACCCTTAAGCTTCTGGGAAACAAAAGCAAGTAGGATAAGCTGTACGTGGGGCATTTCTGTCTCTGTTATTTCCTTGAGGCAAGAGAACACAGAACTTGTTGTGTGGGGGAGGCGGGGGATGGAGAAGGACAGTTAAAAAAAGAACATAGCGAGAACGGGACACAAAATAAATATTTGCTGCTTCATAGGTTGTCAACATCTTTTATAGAATGCTCTCTTGATAAAGCTTATCTCTATCTGCATATTAATGATAACACCATCTAGTCTCAGGGAAGATGAAAAAACATCATTTTCTTGTGTGATCAAAGGGATTAATAGGACATTTATATACCTAGAAACAGGATTTATATATATGAATATAAGAAAAATACAGGCAGAAATATGAGATTCTATGTAGTTTTGAAACATATGCTATAATATTAGCATTAATTAAGACTTAGTCTGACGTATATCAACCCAATACTTTTATAATTAATCTAAGTCCCACAAACTGCAGTGCCTAGGAGTATCTCATGGTTATCTTTTTTTTGAGACTGGGTCTTGCTCTTGCTCTGTCACCCGGACTGGAGTACAGTGGTGTCCATAGCCACACGCCACCACGTCAGGCTAATTTTTGTTGTGTGTGTGTGTGTGTGTGTGTGTGTGTGTGTAGAGACAAAGTCTCACTATGTTGCCAAGGTGGGTGTGGAATTCCTGGGCTCAAGGCATCTGCCCACTTTGGTCTCTCAAAGTGCTGGGACTACAGATGTGAGCCTCTGCGCTTAGCCGGTTATTCCTTCAATAATAGCATCAACCAAATGGTCCTTAAACCTTCTTTTCTTTAATGGACAACCTCAGTCAGTTCCTTAAATCTGTTTTGTTTGTTGTTGTTTGTTTGTTTTTGAGATGTAGTCTCGCTCTGTCGCCGAGGCTGGAGTGCAATGGTGCGATTTCTACTTACAGCAACCTCCGCCTCCCTGGTTTAAGTGATTCCCCTGCCTCAGCCTTCCAAATAGCTGGGATTACAGGCATGTGCCACCATGCCCGGCTAATTTTTCTATTTTTAGTGGAGACGGGATTTCACCATGTTGACCAAGCTGCTCTCAAACTCCTGACCTTAGGTGATCTACCTACCTCAGTCTCCCAAAGTGTTGGGATTACAGGTGTGAGCCACAGCGCCAGGCCTAGTTCCTTGAATCTTAATACTTATTTTGGGTAAACTACTAATGGACAGCGAATTGTGGACAAATTTCTATCCTCAGTGCAGGCTCATTGCATGAGCAGTTCAGAAATGCAGCACCTCAAAAGGAAATGTCTGTCATGCGTTCCTGTGGGCACCAGACATTCCTGGAGGAATTGTAGATCAGGGACTGTGATCTATTTTTTTTTAAAATTAATAATTGACTTTTCTTAAACTGGTTTTATCTAATGTGCTCACCATGTAAGAAAGCACATGGTTCAATGACCTTTTAGTAAAAACACGTTTAATTTCCAAATTAATGCCTCAGAGATGCTTTTGTGGACTTATTTCTACTCAGTTCTGAATTATATGTTAACTGTGTATAATAGATGTTTAGTAAGGAATAGGGAACAAAATTAGATGTTATTTTAAATAGCTCATGCTTGATTTTAATGTCACGTGGTTTCTATTTTCTGTAATTATCTATGAATAACATGTCCTATGGCCTTGCAATTCAAAGTGTTTTCTGTGGACCAGCAATATGAGCATCACCTGAGAACTTGTTAGAAATGACCCACTCCAGACCTGCTGAATCAGAATCTGTATTTATTAGGATAAACATGGTAGAAAAGTTTGAGTAACACTGCTTAAGGTTACAATTTAGACTGACTTATCTGGGAAGCTTTTGAAAAATATAGACGCCAAATTTTCACAGTGGATCTGTGGAATCAGAATAGCTCAGAGTTGCTTACAACAGGTGCATATTAAAATAGAAGGTGGGTCAACTTCTTATGTGCATATAACACATAAGAAAACTACATAGTAAGTGGTGACATATATTTTCAGGATGATTTGTCACAAGCTAACATTTAGTTAAAATGCTGTAACTCTTTTTGAGTGACCAAGGCAACGGATTTGAGGATTAACTCAAGTTTATAGACTTGTATCACTTCCTTATGCTGTTAGTTTCTGCTATTAATTACACAATAATTTAAACTAAAAAATATTGATATTTTTCTCAAATGCATGAAAAACATTAAAATGTCACCAGACTGTTTTCTTTTGTGTTACATTATGTTGATAGCAAAAGTTCTATCTGAAAAGTTTATGTTTCTTCTATATGGCATAGGACTACTAAACAGTTCTATAATCTCACATTTGAACTGTCCGCACTAAGTGCTTAGTTTGCCAGAATAGTGGTAGCTCCTAGGTTCTTGCTTTTTTAGTGTGACATAATATAATAAGGACCCTACACATAAATCTCAGTGTCTTTTTTCCTTAACATAAGTAACCTTTTGTAATAATAGCAATAAAATAAGAGTAGTAACAATTTCTAGCTTGATTACATCTGTTATGATCTGGATGAGAATCTATTAAAATAAAAATCCAAAACTTTCAGATCAGACTTCAGTTTTTTGTTTTGTTTTTTCTTCCTAACAAGCTAGATTCTAAGACTGTGTATTGGGAGGTACAATCTAGCACTGATTGTTAGTTTCATAACGAATTTTTCATTTGTCTGTCGAATTATTTTTTTCTTCCCATTTTCTCTTTGATAATATTTTTAGTTTTAGTCTGGAAAGAGTTAATTGCTACCTTAAGGAATACATATAATATCCTGAGAATTAAATAACTGATCTTATTTAAAAGTTGTATTTATAAGATAAAATTGGGTGTGAATTTCAGTAACTCAATGGGATGCAAACATTTGTTTTTCCCTTAAAACAAAACATAACCGAAACCAAAAACTTTTATAAACATTTTATGAAAACTTTGCCAGCCATTGGATAAATAAGAGAGGGTTCATGAAACTAATAATAACATATAAACTCTTTCTGTTAGTTTTAATGTACCACAATGATGCTCAAATATATTGTCTTACATAGTAGAACTGTGATTTACTTCACAGTCATTGGATTGAATGCCCAAAAGATATCCGACTCTTTTCTCTGCCTTCAGACAGCATGAAAAGAATTGAGACTTTATCCTAATCTCAAAGATCTTTAGGACATTTAATTACAGAATTTGCTTTGTTAACTAGTTTTGTTGACAACTCTTATTAACAAGTGGAGCGATTCTCTCAAGTGTAATTTCAGTATAGCTTTTACCCCACATAAACTCACTTCGTCTTGTTTTGACTTCAGTGTAAATTCAGAACACTTGACTATTTTCCTGACTTGTATAAACCTACACTTTTGTATGGGAGAATCCTATTTATGAGCTGTAACTGCTAGTTTGCTAAAAATTTTTCTCTCTCAATAAAGTCTATTGAGTCCAGTTGGAAATTGTGAATTGTACTTTTATTATTTTTTTTTAATGGTAGTTGATTCACAGTCTTTGGTACTGTGATGTACCACACAAATGTTTTGCAGGATTGACAACTATAGAAAACAACTCATAGTTTTGAAGTTACCAATGTGGTGGCCCTTTAAAATACAAGTGTTGGTGTAATTAGTATGAGTCAGCTAGCTACTTAATTAAGTTTATCAAATATTTATTGAATGGCCTGCTGTGTGAAAAGTACTACGCCACATCTGTCATTTTGAACCCCCAACTCTCCAAGGGAATACACGGACTAATTTAATGGTCTTAAATACTCATTTTATCCAGCATTCCACTAGATTAGGATTCCTTGAGCTCTCAAGAGAAAATCATTGCATGAATGCAAAGTAACCTGACAATAATTCTAAATGCTTTGCTACTAAAATAGTTATAACTATTAAGTTATGCTATTATAAGAAACATTTGAAAGAATTTCAAATTGTAATTGCTCCTTTGTTTCTGTTTTAACCCTGGCCCCAGGAAGACTCTGATCTTCCATTACCATACAGAGATTCCAAGCCAAAAATATTTTAAAGGCTTGAAGAAACAGAGAAAAGCTATAAAAACAAAAGATGGTAAACAGCAATATCTGTTTCTGTTAGTTGAGTATGAACAGCTAAATATTTAATTGTTAAACCAAACTTTATCAAGGAAAGAAAGAGGTTATTTATGGTGCTAATGATAGTTAAGGGTGTAATGAATAATCCCAAGTGGAGAAAAAGGAGAAAGATCAAGGAACACGAGGAATAATTTTCCCTCAAGACTTTGTCCCATTGTGGAATTATTCTTCTAAAAGCAAGTGATTAAATAAGGAATCCTGAACACCCAACTTTGTTCTTGCAAGATACTGGTTTTCTTCTGAAGGAAATGACTATAGGAAGAACACTGCCTCAACCAGTAGCCAAAGCATGAACTAGATGACCTAATAAGGCTTTTCCATCTCTGATTTCTTGAGACTTGTGTTTAGAAATTTTCCTGTTGTTTAATTTTTTTTTTCTTTTGGAGACAGATTCTTACTCTGTCGCCCAGGCTGGAGTGCAGTGGCATGATCTCGGCTCACTGCAACTGCCACTTCCTGGGTTCAAGCGATTCTCCTGCCTCAGCCTCCCGAGTAGCTGGGGTTACAGGCATGTACTACCACGCCTGGCTATTTTGTGTTTTTAGTAGAGATGGGGCTTCACCATGTTGGCCAGGCTGGTCTCCAACTCCTGGCCTCAAGAGATCCACCTGCCTTGGCCTTTCAAAGTGCTGGGATTATAGGCGTGAGCCACTGAGTCCAGCCCCTGTTATTTAATTTTTAAAAATCTTTTTATGGAACTTCTGAAAACTTTTGTGAAAAAGACCCAAGTTGGAAATAGCTTATTCACTGACAGTAGAGAAACAATGACAATAACAACTCCCTACTCATTTCACTGAAGTAATAATAAGTAGAAGTAAATATTCACTTTAAGTAGAGACAGTAAATATTCACTTCTTCATTCATTTAATAATTATTATTTTAGTGCCTATTATGTGCCAGGCTGCATTCTGTGAGTATGAAAGTTTGACATCCTGACTTTTTAGCAACCTAATGCCTCAGTTAAAACAAATAGACATAATGTATACACAACTATACACAACATGCTTGATTCTCTGACCTGTGCATGAAAGAATTCAATATTATATAAAATGGGAGGGTGCTGTATGAGAGAAAGAGTGAGACTGAGGATGACTCTTGCTCTCAGTGAGCAACGAAATAATTCTCTACATGCTGCTATCAACTCTGTTTTCTCATTTTGCATGTCCTTTCACTGTCCTATAGTGGTGGGTCCCATGTACCTACTCTAATAGTCCTCTGTGATAGGTCTAGGTGTCAAGAATCCCAAGACCAGGAATAAAGCTCATCAGCAGGCAGGAATAAAAGGATACAATTTTGCCTGGAGATGTTCAAGTTGCAGTAATTAAAGTACTATGCAACTTTGTGTGACGGAAATTGTGTGAGATATTAGTGGTAGAAAGTAAACAAAACAAAGATCAAGACCCTCAAGGAAACTGTAATTTAGAGGAGGAGGTGGATATAAATCTAGCCCCTTATGATGCAATAAAGTTTTATACTTATACTTCGAACAAAGTTGACTGCAGAATTCTCAAATTTATTTGACCATGGGAAGAAATTAAAAATTGTAAATGTAAAAACTGTAATGTATCTAATAAATATTGATGGAAGGTTGTTAGTTATATTAAGAGTATGGGAAAGGTAAACAACCAAAAGGAAACCCCCCCAAAAAAATAAACCTAATAAATGAATTTATAATTAATTCTTTGCTGCAAGAAATGACAAACATTTTATTCATTGGTTTAATACACAATAAATATTGGGTATCAAAATGTTGTCAAATTATGACATTGACCAGCCAGCCTCCAACAGAAAAACCCCCACAACTCTCTGCTTACTTAATTGCTGCCGATATGAGGATGCACAGGTTAAAATGTCGATATGTCAACCAATTTCATGAAACTTATTTTAAAGGAGATGATTTTCAATTAGGGAGACTACATGTATATGGCTACTTTTGAAATTATTTATATGCTTAAAATATATTTGGAAAGAAAACATACTACAAGCATTAGTGTAGTACTTTTGTGGAGCACCTATTAGCACCTCCTGTAATATGATGCCCTTTGCCATGTGGACAGGAAGAGGAAGGGTGCTATGGACTGAGAAATCACTAAGAGCAAGAATGTGAACTTGAGGGTGTTTGGAAAACAGCACTGTAGCCTGAGCCAAAGAAACATGGAGGAAGGGAAGGGATTTGACATGAGGCAGGCGGTCAGTTTTTGAAGGAACACAGTGACTCTGTCTCTGACTCCTAACATCATCTCTGGTAAAATTAAAATTCAATCACATTTTAGCTGTTTAAATTTTCCTATTTTCTTTAGACCTTGCCACACTGTATTACCAATGAGCCATCTGTATGTATGCCATTAGTTTTATCAAAAAATTACACTGAGGCCCTTACATGTTCTAGACAATGTGCTAGAGTTTACATATAAGATCATGTTAATTTTCATGAACAGTTTGCAAAAGTAGTACTATGATACCAATTTTGGAGTTGAGAAAACTGAAGCTGAATCCTCATGAGAATCCAACCTACCTAACTTGAAGTTCATTTTGCTTTAAATGTGCTTTGTAATGGCATTTACCCATGTGTGTTCCACAGAGGATAAAGCATGAGAAAAAAGGATTCTATGGTCATATAAATAAGGAGACCAAATTGCACTGCATCTCCCCTTGAAGACTCACAATTTTTTTTTTTTTTTTTAGACGGAGTCTCGCTTTGTTGCCCCAGGCTGGAGTGCAGTGACACGATCTCGGCTCACTGCAACCTCCGCCTCCTGGGGTCAAGCGATTCTTCTGCCTCGGCCTCCCGAGTAGCTGGGACTACAAATTTGTTTGTTTAAACAGGTACCCTGAAGTCTGAAATAAGGACATCCATTTTGTTTCATTTACCGAAGTATTTCATAAGCTCAGTTGGCTGTCTAAGACATTTCCTTTTCATAGTAAAACATTTAATATTTATTCCAGGGAATACTTTGGGAAACTCTGCCTTACAATATATAATTGGGAGAACCCTATTAATTAGAACTCATTTAGAATTAAAAATACCTATTGTATGCTCTTAAATTGATCTTTGTCAAAGTGAGAGTCATGACTTATTGAGTTGTGAAATCAATTGAGTCCTCATCTGCAATTGGGGTTGGGGGGAAAGAATTTGCAGAAAAATATCAGGGTTGTTGCATGCAGTACAGGTAAGTACTGAATCATGAAATTTTTACTGCGTGGCCATGCAGTATGCATTTCTCTCTATGGTCATGGCCAAAAATGTCTGAAGCCGCTGCTTTCCTGAAAGTCACATGAATTGCTTGCTGTGCCAAGAGTTAAGTGATAACTAATGTCTGAATGTTGCAAAATTAACACAAAAGGGCCTACTGTAACACCATGGTTAAATACATTATTTGTTATTACCTAAAATCAGATGATTTTAGATCTCAAATATCTCATAGAGGAGAAACCAAAATAGAGGTTTAGTCTGACTTGTCAAGGTAAGACAACAGTTAGCTGGGCCTAGAACCTAGATTTCCTAATGTGTATCTCTAGTATTCTTTTACTTGTCGGTGTAAATTGACAAATTTTTAATTTATCGAATGTTTAGGGTTACTTCTTTTTAATGAGTGGGAAAACCCGGTGTAAAATTTAGCAAATCACTTCTGCATAGCTAGTCAATGACAGGTTACAAAAGTGCCACAGGCTTTAATTGAAGGAAAATAGTAATTTAGAGATACTTCAGTGCTGGGGTCTAATTCTAATTCCAATTAATAACTAATTGACCTAATACCCTATTTTACTAGGTGGGACCATTTAGTTACCTAGTTTCTCATTTGTATATGTAAATGTCCTCGATATACAATTTTGAGAAGACTTAGCAGATAAAACATCAGTGAACAACAAATCTTTCCAGGCTTAAGTTAAAGGCACAACCATCACCTTACCTCTTTAGGAATAAACAATGAATCGAAGTTATAGGAAACCCTCCAAACTAACATTGCTTTTAAAAAAGAACGGGAACTATGACTTATCTTGCATCTCATAGCAAGATAAACACTAGCTCGTTTTATTGTAGGCAAGCCTCTTTAACACTCTGTCCAGCTGAAGTCTTGAAGTTCGTATCTAAATTTGTGTCTACTCACTCCTGGCTCGTGGACCGGTCAGTGGAGGTTGGAGCTATTTCCTTTTCCTCCTGTCTGCTTTCTGGAAAGCACCCACAGGTGTCTACGCCTGGGAGTTGGGCCTGGGCTAGGATTCCAGCAAACTCTCAGGTTGGTGTCATTTCCCCTCAGGAAGCGCCAGGCCACAGCAGGCAGAAATCATTTGATAACTTAATCTGGGTGTGAGGAAGAGTCGCTGAGGCCTGTGTACTCTAGTGATAAACGGAAGCATCCGGGAGATTCAAGGAAAGGACGTGGTATCTTTTAAAATTAATATAAACGAATAAAGCCTAAACAAGAGCTTATAAAGAAGGACACCCCCTCCCAAAACGTGGGAGGTAACTGGTGCCTGGAGGGGAGATCACCACGTGGTTAAGATCTGGAGGTTCCAGGGCTTCACTTCGGGGAGAATTCTCTGGCGGGGAGAACAGTGGAGGTTGGAGGAGGTGAACTGCCTACAGCCCAGGACCAGCCCTTGGACCCTCCCCCTTCCTATAATTAACTCAATGCGCGTCCCGCCAGTCGGGATCGGTGGCGCCCCTGGACCCTCCCCTCCTTTCGCCCTAGGCGGAGAAGGAGAGGCTCCAGGGTGGGAGGTCGAGCCCGGGCCACACCAGCCCCTGAGCGGTCACCAATCCTGACACGGTGCGGGGGGCGCCGGTTCGGGCCCCGCGTGACGTGGGCGCCACGGCGGGAGGGGCAGTCCGGGGAGCTCCGGACGCCTTATTAGCGCCCCGCGGGTCGCCAGCAGCCAGCAGACTGCCGCGCTGCGAGCAACAGGAGCCGGCGAGCGGCCCACTCCTCCCACCTCCTCCGCCTGCCTCCTCCTCCTCCCCTTCGCTCCTCCCGCCCCCACCTCTGCGTGTGCGGCGGAGTCGCCCTCTCCCTGCCTCTTTCTCCCGCTCCCGCTCGCTCGTCTCTCTCGCTAATACTTCCCCCTGCTGTGCTCCGGGGAACTCAAGCATTCTCCGCGCTAACCTTAGGGACCAATGGTGCTCGAAAAGCCTCGAAAAAGCTGCTTTGGGCAGAAATAGTTGGAAAGCCCCTCGTCCCTTCCCCCTCTCCCGGGCTCAGCCTGTGCCCGCTTGCAGCACCTTCTCGCTCCTGCACACTCTGTTTGGGAGGACGGGGTGAGAAGGTGAAGTGGAAAAAACTTAAGAGCAGAGGGGGCCAGTCTCAGAGCTCAAATTTCATTTTCATTGAAGCAAAGCACAGAAGATCATTTGTTTCTATTTTGCATTTTTTTCCTTTTCCTTTTTTTTTTCTTAAAGAAACTTATTTTGGGGGGGTTTGCTGTGGGCATTTGCTTTGCCCAGTAGTTGGAAAGTGAACTCGACTCGTGATGGTTCTCCTGTCACTTTGGTTGATAGCAGCCGCTCTGGTAGAGGTTAGGACTTCAGCTGATGGACAAGTAAGTGGAAAATAATAACAATAAAAAACTCAAACCCAACCTTTTCCCGAAAAGTTCCTCCCCTGTCTACCCTCCTTTCTTTCCTCCTTCTCCTCCCACCCTTCCCTGTTATCTTTCGCGTTCAGTAACGGTGTTTTGAGGGCTGGGCGCAGCGTGCGGGCTTTTGGGGGTGGAGGGTTGAGTTGCACGGGAGGTTATGACTCTCACTCCGGGAGCCCAGGCTTGTCACACCTAGGGCTTCACCAGTCTGTGACATTCGTAACAATTCCTAGTGACAAACCGCAGCCAGTTCCCATCCTCGCCGGGTCATCTGGGCTTCCCCTTTCTGGAGGGCGGTCTGGGCGCTTGAATGAAGTTCCGGACACTGGGTCCGGGATCCCAGCGCTCTGGCTGCTGCCGCCGGAGTCGGGTTCCTGGAGCTTTCTCTCCTCCGAACTGACTCACGGTTTTTTCGGGCAGCTGGAGGCGGGGGTTTCAGGAAGTCCTTGGGCCGTACAGGGAGAGATCCTGTAGACACGTGTCCTGGGAGTACCACAGCCGGGCTAGGGTTTGACAGTTGGGGAGGGGGGCTGGAGACGTTTCCTGCCCTGCGTTTTCCTGGGCAGAGGCTGCAGGCGCCGGCCGCCTTCTCCCCTCCCCCTCTGCACAACTCCTCCTCTTTTTAAAGCTAAGTTGACTGCAGCTCTGTTTCTTTTCGGCCCTGCCCCCAGCCCTTTGGAGACTCAAGGTGAAGCCCGATGCTCTCAGAAGAGTCCTTGAGAAGGCTCCGCCAGGGGAGCCGTTTGTAGTAAATTATATCAGCACTGGGCCGATGGGACTTTGGGTACAGAATTTCTCTGTTAGTTTTCGTAGCTTCTCCGGTCGGCCTGGTCTAATCGACCATAGGGTAAAAAGTAGAGAATTGTCTAGTTGATTCCTGACCTTAAATCTGATTAATCAGGCCCCCGTTAGGCTTCTTTTCGCCTGTTTAAATTCATAGACTTTTCTAATCCAGACCCAGTAGAATTTTCAGAACAGAGTATTGAGTGTGTGTATGTATTTTTGCTGGCTTCATAAGTGTTAAATTAAAATGAAAAGGGGCAAACAACTGCCTTCCCCAAATTGTTACGGAATTGTCTCATGAAACCGTCTACAAACCAAGGTGCAGGCTTTAGGCACCAATCCCAGTCTCTAGCATCTCCTGATTAGTTAGCTCTTGGAAAGCATTAATGGTAGAAATAAAACTCGCAAGGTGATAAGATGAAACCCAGTAACTGTTTCTTTTTCTTGCTTTCCCCCTCCTTTCCAGGCTGGTAATGAAGAAATGGTGCAAATAGGTAAGCTTTGTTCTCAGATGCCACTCTTAATCTTAAGTTGAAAGTAAGGGAGTGAAGTGAGCTAAGCAAAATATTGTTTCTGAAATGTTTCCCACTGGTGGTTAAAAAAAATAATCTGTAGTCCGGAAACACTTCTGTTCTTCTCTTCCTCTTTCTGGAGGAAGATCCCACTTTCCTCGGGCTAAATTATAGTGAGGTAAAAATTCTTCTGCAGTTGGGCATTTCAAGCATCAGTTTATTACTGTCTTTGTACAAGCCACTGATATGTACTTGGAAGGTGATGGAGGGGCTGGAAGATGATGTGGAGATGAATGAAATAAAATCATCAACTTCTGTAGCATTTAGGAGGAGAACATTTGAGTACAACAGGAGGCAAGAATGCTACATAGAAGAGAACAATGAAGTACGGAGGATGGAAATTTTTGTCTTACAATCTTTCCTGCTTTGGGTAAATCCTCTGATGACTTCTGTTATTCAATCTGCTTTAAAATAATTATGTCCTGATCTGAAAGATACTGTTAGGCCTTTTGCTAATATCTAAAATCCCAGTACTCTCCTGATGCTGTGGAGATTCTTACTCCCATTTTATGGGTGAGGAGACTGAGATTCAAAGAGTGTAAGTGACTTGCAACAGGTCACTCAGAAGTCCATGGTCTTTCTTGAAGCTGTTTAGAGTAATGTATTTGTTGTGAATGTGGAGACTGAAAGTCATCTGGCAAGAAGCCAGGCTACATTCAAAGTCTTTTCATACACATTTTACTTGGATTACTTTAAAAGATAATTTTTCTTTTTGGCAGAGTATTAGTCTCTGTAAATTCTGTATTTGTCAGGTGATATTGTAAAGCCGTCTTTTAGAAGAAGAGTTTTTATTACTGCTGCTGCAAACGTAGTTACAAGTCATTGGCCGTTTATTAAATGCCAGGCACAGGGTTGTTGTTTCATGTACATTATGTCAACTGATTCCCACAGCCACACCATGAGGTGGGGATACTGTTGTGCCTATGTTAGAGATGAGGAAAATGAAAATGAAGCTTGAGAAGTTGCACAGCTACCTGTTATAGTACACAGTGTGGAGATCCACACTTGTTAACTAAGAAACCCAAGAGCTAGGCCCAGAGATATGTGTATGTAGCCTGTAATATATGAGCATATATCAAAATGCTCCTTCCTACTCAGTGCTTAGCATTCATCATTGGATATATTTCCCTAGCTTAGGCTTCTATGGCAAGAGCAGAACAGTGGGGAGGAAAGGCACTGAGAACTGCACTAAAAATACAGTGTTTATGAATAGATACTTGTCATTTGTAGTTGGTAACATTCAGCCATCAATCCTTATCTTTTTAGAGAATGTTTTTTAACAAACTCTTAAGTAGAGAGAAGAAAGTTGTCTTATTTTTAATTACTTAAACATTTGATTACTTACATGTCCCAACTTTTCAAAAGCAAATTAAAAAGATGTCTTAAGATCACCCATTCCACCAAAAAATTTCATAAAATATATAGCTTTGATTAACATTTTAAGATAGAATTAGGATGTTCTCATACAAGAGGCCCTGGATTGAACCAAAGTTTGGTTCAGTTGTTTTGCTAAAGTAAATTACTATAGTAGCCCTTTCAAAGGGAAGAAAATAGTACAGGTGTGCTTAAATTTGGCAGAAGAGAGATAAATCAGTATGAAAGAGAGGAGGCAGAGCCCTGTTAGGTTATAGTGCTGGGGATTTACTTGTTCCCATATTCATCTGTTTTATGGGATTTCTCTCTTTTATTATTACCATTCTTATTTATCATTTTCAAGTTGAATGAAGAGAAGAACAGATTGAAAAAATTAGATTTTGGCCCACAGGTCTTGTGATAGCAAAAGTATAACTATCATTTCACTTTGGTTTATGTATAATATGTAAGAAAATCTTATGTACAGTAATTAGTTTTACTCACCTGTCCCCTATGTGTAAAGGCACTGCTAACCTGGAGATTTGGTAAAATGCACTCCTGAAAACATTCCTTTTTTTTTGTTTTCTATTAACTGATTTAGAAGTAGTTTTATATAACCACCTGGGGACATGTTATTTGATCAAAGATACATTAGGAAAGACAAATAATGTTTGTAGATTTTATTTATTTATTTTATTGCTCAACAAATTGGCTAGAAAAACATTGCTTGGCCCCGAATAATTTCTAAAGAATTTAATGTCTCAGGAAGGGTTAAATATAAGTCAGTAGTAAACCACAAGTTGAGAAACTAAATTTTAAAAATACGTTCTATTGAAATGTAATATAGATGTAGGAGAGTACATATAAGTTTCCTTTGCCGATTTTTCACCAAGTGAATGCTCCTGTGCAGTCAGCAGCTGGATCAATAAGTTGAACATTACCGGCACCGCTGTATGTCCCTCATGCCAACTGCCAAGCTTTCTCCTGTTGTGAAAGGTGACTGCTCTCCTGACATCTAACAGGATAAATTGATTGTGTCAGTTTTTCATGCTCTTTATAACTAGAGTCACAGGATATGTACATCTTAGTATTTAACTTAGACGGTCAGTTTTCAAAAATGTAGCTTATATGCTTCAACCCTCTAGACTAGGAAGGCTTTTATTTAGGTAAGGAGAAGGCAGTTTGTGATGGGGACAGGTTAGAATACGTATAGCTATGTCACCAATCTAGTGTCTCATGCACGATATTGCCTCTTTCCTTTTCTCTTCAGCCAGTGGAAAAATACCTTCTTGGTATGTGGGAAAGTAGGATTTGCCCTACAAAAAATGGGTAAATAGGTTTTGAACCCTGACCTAGTTGTGTCCCTCTTTGCCAACCAGATAGGAACTGCCTCTCTAATCACCTACCTATACCCATACATACATATATATCTATGTGTTTGAGTATGTTTCTGTGTATGTGTGTAAGTATGTTTCATGAGATCATTGACATACTTTTAGGGGATATCAGGGAGCACTGTCATTTCTGACTCAGAGTATGGCCTTCATACTGAGGTAATCGTGGGAAACTGGTGTGGCTGGTCCAATTGGGTAAGGAGGCTTGCTCAATGACACATGTGGTTTAGGAAACAATCATAGTTCTGTAGAAATTGGAAAATCTGAAAAAGAACTCTCTCAGTCCTTTCGTTTCATAAGCCGACACTGAGATTGCTTGAGTATCATTTGAGGAAAAAGCATTGTGATCCTTTAGTGTTAAGCTGTCTTGTCTTTCCTGACCCCAGTTGGAATTGGGGCATATCTTCCCTCTCCTGATTCCTCTTGGAATTGGGGCATCTGTCCTATTTCTGTTCCCCAGTTGCAAATTCCATTACATCCCAATCTTAAAAAAATAAAGTTGCTAATTGTGTTCTCTCAGATATCTAGTTTACTAAGAGATAATTTTTCACCATTTTCAGGTTTTGGTTTGTAAGGTTTAGTGTGAGTCACTTACCTAGTTATTGACCAGTAAGCATTGTCACTAGATTAACCCTCATGAAAGCAAAGACTTTGTTTTGATGCCAGTTGTATCTCTAGTACATAAAATAGTGCTTGGTACCTTGTGGGTCCTCAAGTATTGGTTATTCAATGGATAGATCTAGCAAGCAGGATATTATTATATTAAGGTTTATTTGTGTTCTGAATTTCCTTATTTTGTGCCTTTCTCCAGGCTGAATTGGTTCCTAAGAAAATGAAGATGGTGACAATGGCTATACAATTAATTATTCAATGTTATCAAGGCCTCATGGAACTCCTCTTCCACCCTACAAAGCGCAGGGACCCAGGCCTATCATTATTTTATGCTTTTCTGTTTGTACTCAATAAGTATTTGGTAAATTGAATTGAATTCTATGTGTAGTTTTGGAATGCCAACTAATTTTTTTTTTTTTTTTTTTTTTTTTTTTTACTATAGCCTACTTGGGATCATTTGCCCTATTGCTGGCATCAGGAAAGATAAGCTAAGCTAAGATTAAAATCTGTCAATCCAATTTGCCAGTAGCAGTACTAGAAAGTGTGGTGAAGGAGGTTTAAGGGGATCCTTCATAAAATGTAGGTGAGAGCCCCAGAACTTGCTTACGGAGTAAAAACAAATTCACATGATACATTTTGACAAATGGCTTTTGAACAAGTCTGTATGATCTGAACTCATACTAGCAACTTAGGAAAGCATTGATTTTTAAAATTTCACTTTAGAATTAATTCTGTCTGCTTTTTGATATTTGAAGATGATTTTTAAATATTTGGTTATGCAATCTGAAAGATGCAGTGAATTCATAATTTTTCTAACTCTCAAGTACCCAATGAATATGAATAATTATACAAATGTTTTTGTAATTTTATTAGTACTACAAGAAGACTCATCTACATCATGCAGTACAATTTGAGAGTTGTATATTCCTTAAAATGCATAGTGGAGCATGGGAAGTTTCCTAGCATAGCAACCTCTGTTCCCACATATTATTTATACCTCCTAATTTTCCAAAGAAGTTTACATGACTTTGCTGACTAACTGTAAATCCCTAGGAGAAATTTTGTGGTAAAACGGTCAGTCTCTTGTTTAGGAAAATGATTGCCACAAATTCAGCATGATGAATCTTCATGGAATTTAGAACAAATTGTGAGCAGCATGAAACAGTATATCTTGCTCTTGAAATGATTGATAAAACAAAAATAGCTATTAGGAAACTTGTAGCAAGAAAAAAAGGATTAAATATATGATTCCTCAGATACTGTGGTCTTAGATATTAAATCACATTTCCAACAATTTTTCTTAATATTTAGTAAGTATATTTGTATATTAGATATGCAAACCAAAACAATGATTGATGGCATTATTCATGAGTTCCAGTTCTCGTTCCTTTACGTGTAAAATCCTCTCTTTTACATGTAAGTTCATTTTTTTGTTTCTGTTTTCTTTGAGACAGGGTCTCGCTCTGTAACAGAGACTGGAGTGCAGTGGTGCAATCATGGCTCACTGCAGCCTTGATCTCCCTAGCTCAGGCTATCCTCCTGCCTCAGCCTCCCGAGTAGCTGGGACTACACTGGCCCCATTTCTTTTTTTTTTTTTTTTTTTTTTTTGAGACAGAGTCTCACTCTGTCTCTCAGGCCGGAGTTCAGTGGCACGATGTCGGCTCACTGCAACCTCTGCCTTCTGGGTTCAAGCAGTTCTCTGCCTCAGCCTCCCGAGTAACTGGGACTAAAGGTGTGTGCTACCATGCCTGGCTAATTTTTGTATTTTTAGTAGAGATGGAGTTTCATCATCTTTTCCAGCTGGTCCTGAACTCCTGACCTCATGATCCACCCGCCTCAGCCTCCCAAAGTGCTGGGATTACAGGCGTGAGCCACCGTGTCCAGCTCTGGCCCCATTTCTTAATCTAAAATCTAAATCTATATATACAGGAGAGGACCTATGAATATTCGTATTTCCTCTATCAAGTGGTCAGGAGCACAGACACTTTGACTGTGTAGTTTAAAATCCCAACTCTACCCTTTCTAGCTGGTAACCTTAACCTCTCAAAGTGTTACTTTCTTGTGTATAACAGGCATAATACTACATTTTAGAAAAAAATTTAATTTTAATTTTAAGTTCCAGTGTATATGTGCAGGACGTGCAGGTTAGTTACATAGGTAAACGTGTGTCATGGTGGTTTGCTGCACCTATCAACCTATCACCTAGGTATTAAGCCCAGCATGTCCTAGCTATTTTTCCTAGGGTTCTCTTCTCCTCCACCCCACACCGCAATGGGCCCCAGCGTGTGTTGCTGCCCACCCTGTGTACATGTGTTCTCATTGTTCAGCTCCCACTTATGAGTGAGAACATATGGTGCTTGGTTTTCTGTCCCTGAATTAGTTTGCCGAGGATAATGGCTTCCAGCTCCATCCATGTTCCTGCATTGGACATGATCTTGTTCCTTTTTATGGCTGCATAGTATTCCATGGTGTATATTACCACATATTCTTATCCAGTCTATCAGTGATTGGCATATGGGTTGATTTCATGTCTTTATTATTGTGAATAGTGCTGCAATGAACATTTTTGCTGTGTAGAAACTCTTTAGTTTAATTGGATCCCATTTGTCAATTTTTGCTTTTGTTGAAATTGCTTTTGGCAATTTCATCATGAAATCTTTGCCCATGCCTATGTCCTGAATGATATTGCCTAGATTTTCTTTTAGGGTTTTTATAGTTTATAGTTTTTTGTTATAGTTTTGGGTTTCACATTTAAGTGTTTAATCCATCTCGAGTTAATTTTTAAATAACATGTAAGGAAGGGGTCCGGTTTCAATTTTCTGCATATGACTAGCCAGGTCTCCCAACACCACTTATTAAATAAGGAGTCCTTTCCCCATTGCTTGTTTTTGTCAGATTTGTTGAAAATCAAATGGTTGTAGATGTGCAATGTTATTTCTGAGTTCTCTGTTCTGTTCCACTGGCTCGTGTGTATGTTTTTGTATCAGTAACATGCTGTTTGGGTTATTGTAGCCTGGTAGTATAGTTTGAAGTCAGGTAGTTTGATGCCTCCAGCTTTGTTCTTTTTGTTTAGGACTGTCTTGGCTATACGAGCTCTTTTTTGGTTCCATATGAATTTTAAAATAGTTTTTTAAAATTCTGTGAATAATGACAATGGTAGTTTAATGGGAATAGCATTTAATCCATAAATTACTTTGCCATAGTCTCATGAAAATACTACTATTTACTTCATAGCATTCATAAAATGCTGGTACATTGTAAACAAGATAGAATCACAACTATTGTTATTAGTGTGTCTTTGACTTGTGCTGTTTCTTTTGTAAACTTTTACTCAAAGAGAGGTACTTCATTCTAATCCCTACATTTTAGATAGGTCTGCCTATCACCATGAATTTCCAGGAACTTTAATTTCCTGTGCCATGGACTTGTAACAAACTATCCAGCCAGTCAGCTCACCATGTGACAGCTCTTTGAGAGTTCTGTTTTCATGTATTATCTTCATGTTTGTATCTCAATGTAGTATTGTTTAATTAATTGTAATATAGCAGTAGAGAGAGGGAGTTGAGAAATGAATGGTGCAAAACCAGTTACTCCATATGGATTCCATGCCAACTCTATTTTATGTTTACCAGATACAATTCTTTTACTTCTTACACCTTATTTTGCTGGAATTGCCTTCATTCCATTTTGCTAAAAGAAATCATGTAGAAGTCATGAGTCCTTTGGATGCAAATGACAGGAACCCAGTTCACACAGGTTAAGGAAAACAAAATTGATGAGGTTTCAAAGTCAGGTATAGTTGGATCTAGAGTTTAAATAATACCGTCATGGAATCTCTCTCTTTCTCTTATTCCCTCTTTCTCTTTTTCCTTGTGTCTTTCTCATTTTTCCTCTGTATTGGTTTTATTTCTCTTTCAGGGTAGGATTGGTTCACCTCCCCCTACACCTCCCACAAGTTGTGGCAAAGACTGTTGCTGTCATCTCCAGGCTATCATTCTACCTTTCACCCCAGAAGACAGACACCTCTTTTTTGACAGGTCCAGTACATTTCCTGGTAGAGATTTTATTGGCTACTTGATTTAGTCATAAGCTTGAATCATTCACTGTGGTCAGGGGATGCAGTACTTTGATTCACCTAGATTGGGGCATTTTACCCCTGATTTAAAAGGAGTGTGACTGGAGTGTGACATGGTTAACCTGAAGTGAAATCGGTGTGCAGCTAAATAAAAAGAGGGATGCATGCTGAAGAGTCACACATCATACAGTAATACCTCAAATACAATAGCTTTCCAGCACATTGATGGGAGATAGTGGCTGTGGCAGGCAGAATAATGGCATGCCAAAAATGTCTGTGCCTGAATCCTTGAAACCTGCGAGTATGTTATGTTACATGCCAAAGGGAAATTAAGTTTGCAGATGGAATTAAGGTTGACAATCAAATGACCTTAAAATAGGGAGATTATCCTGGATTATCAGAGTAGGAGTCTTTATAAATGGAAGAGGGAGGCAAAAGAGAGAGAACCAGAGAGGTGGCAGCAGGAGGACTTAGTCCCCTGTTGCTGGTTCTGAGGATGGAGGAAGGGGGACCATAAGCCAGGTGATGCCGGTGGCCTCCAAAAGCTGGAAAAAGCAGGGAAACAGATTCTCTCTTACAGCTTCCAAAAAAAATGCAGCCCTGCTGATGGCTTGATTTTAGCTCAGTGGCCTAGTAGACTGTCCCAGTTTCTCCTACTTTTTGACAAAAGTATGAGCCAGGCTATTTTAGATTTGGAAAATGTAATTATCGCAAGTAAAGTTTCAGTGAAAACCTTTAACAATGCTGTCCACATTTCTTATTTATTTTATTTTTCCCAGCCTTTGCTCTTGGAGACAAATGTTAATTTTTATAGCTTCAAATTCTATACTCAATATTAATCTTTCAAAGTTCTATCTAGCAAAAATTATAATTTTTAGAGTGCCTAACATTGCTCCGAGTCTGTAAAATTCTTAATGATGCTAAATAAGCAGAGGTGCTTATTTAAAAACTGAGATTGGAATGTTAAAATTTTGGCATTTGGGCTTCACTTAAAAACAAAATCTTTTTAACTTATTTTGTTATTAATTATTTGGTCATTTTAAGATGTAGCAAATAAAATTCTTGGATATCTTTCTTCAAAGCGTGCTTTTTCTTTTTTTGTAATATGTTCTCTTACCTGATTTCATGTTCTAGTACACTAAAGAATGTGTTGTTCTTTCCTAAATGGCTTTTTTGAACATAAATATTGTGCAATTGCAACAAATATTTATTAAAAAGCCAGATTTCTAAAAATTAGAAGAATTTAAGTACACAACTATTCGTTCGTTCTTAATAATGAATAAAAAAGCAATCACCTTTAGTTTTCAGATAGCTTCATAAAAATATTATACTATGAAAATAGATTTGCAATTAAAATAAAAGACACACCAAAGAGGGCGTCGACCTTGTGGTGATAAGAGCCTAGAGGGTTTGAAGTGAGGAGAAAAGAATTTGACTGTGTTCAGAATTTCAGCATGTGTCACAATTAATTTTTAATTGCTTTTGAGAGAAGATGTGTCCCCTTCCCCTTAAGTGTTTATAGCTTTGCTGAGCCCTTTGGCATTTGGCGTCCTCTTTAATGTCCATCCTTCACCCTGCTTGCATCTTTCCTGGAGCAGCTGGCTCCCATCATTTCTGATGAAAGTCATTCTCTTACTCTTGGCTCAGGATTTGGAAATGTTGTTGTTGGAGCTGCTTCTTTAGCTGATCTTGAAAATGCTTATTCGATTTCATTCTTGAGGCCAGATTATTGCATACTGAGAATTTATACCTGATAAAATAAATTGCCCGTGTGAACTGCCTCTTCATAGTAGATAACCAGCCACTTTTTGGGAGAGAATTCCAGTTTTTTAGATTGGGTAATGGGGCATGGATTGTTACAGCCAGATTGGATTTTAGGCCCTCTGTTGATGTGGAATTTAAGGTCCTTCTAACTGTATCACATCAGGCTGGATGGGATTATAGGGGAGAGAGGTCTAGGTACTAGGTACTAGGATTTGGAAAGAATCTGAAACGGACTTTCTTTTTCTATAGCTGTAGCTAAGAGGTGATGATGGTGATGATAACAGCTCACTTTTCATTTATTAAAGTTTTGTTAGATGGGCCAGGTCCTTTGTATACTTCACCTGATTTGGTTTCCATTATTGTTTCTGTTTTTAAGGTAGCCTCTGTGAGCCTTAATTTTCAGAATTTGCTTGTAAGATGGCAAAGAGTGCATCAGTCAGGAACTAGAATTCAAATGCAATGCTTTCTGACTCCAGAACTTTAGTGCTCAACCATCATACCCAAATCTCTTCCTTGCTTCGGAACTGTAAGCCATATTGCATCAATCACAAGCATTTCAATATTCTATGTGCCTGGGGTAGCTTTGGTATTAATTAGACCCTTAAAAATTTGTGTGACATATGAGAGATTTATACTGAAGTTGCTTAAGGTCTTTGCAACGTTGACTGTACTACTGAAGACTTTTGTTCTTTTACAGTTCTATAGTGTGGCCTTTGCAATGTATTGGGGACATCTGGTATCCCCTAGGGGGTATTTGTGTCTTATTCTGCTACATACTTAGAAGGAAACTAAGATGTCTGTTTCAAGCTGTAGCATATCTGGCTGAACATGTAAAGGAGTTAAGATGATCCTAGAGCATGGGCCACTGTGTCTGTCATACAGTGCACCTTACCAGCCCCCACACAGAGCAATCTCTGAAACTCCACTTCCAGACAGAGCCATCGGTTAGACCGACCGACTTCCCTTCCTTCCTTCCTTCCTTCCTTCCTTCCTTCCTTCCTTCCTTCCTTCCTGTAATGTACACTAAGGCTATGTGTTAGTCTGTTCTCATACTGCTCTTAGGTTGGTGCAAAAGTAATTGCGGGTTTTGCCATTGATGTAAAGAATTACCTGAGACTGGGTAATTTATGAAGAAAAGAGGTTTAATTGAATCACAATTCCACAGGTATACAGGAGGCATGCCAGGGGAGACCTCAGGAAACTTACAATCATCGTGGAAGGGTGAAGGGGAAGCAAGCACATCTTCATGTGGCACTTGGAGAGAGGGACCTAAGGAGAAAGTGCTACACACCTTTAAACAACCATATCTCATGAGAACTCATTCACTGTCACGAGAATAGCAAAAGGGAGGTCCATCCCCGTGATTCAATCACCCCTACCAGGCTTCTCTAACATGTGGAGATTATAATTTGACATGAGATTTCAGTGGGGACACAGATCCAAACCATATCAAGCATTTGAACACAGTTAAGGTATTATACTTCTGCCCCAAAGAGCTTATAGTTTCTGAAAGGATGAAACATAAGCATATAACTCTTCTCCCACAGGGATTTTTAAAAAACTTTTGTACAGACATTGCTTTTGTTAAATGACTTGACAGGGAGTACTGTGGAAGCTCAGGCCAGGAGGTCTGTACTCTGTGGATAAGTTGCCAGGAAGGTTTCTTGGAAAAGATAGGGTTTGAGATAGGCCTTGGGGGCCCAATTCAGTTTGCCTTGGTGGAGAGAAAACAGTGGTCCTCTACTGTAGTGATGCTGCAGAGTGGGGCTGTGAGGGTAGGCATGCTTAAGCCAGGTCTTGTGAGCACATTAGACAGAATGTTTCAGTAGGCTAATATGAGAGATGAAATTGAAAAGAAATAAGGGGCAGAGTGCAGAGGGCTTTAAAATACAAAACCTACATTTTTATTTGGGTTAAGTTACTTAGTCTCTGATTTTCTGTTTTCTACTTTATACAGATTTTGTGAATCTTTATCTTTTATCCTAAAGTAATGGTGAGCTATTGAGCCTAGTTAGATGGAATAACATAGTGACATTAATTGCCAGCATTTATTGAATATTTACTATGTGCCAGACAGTGTTGTAAGCACTGTGAATTGATTAGCTCGTTTAAATTTTACAACAAGCCTATGAAGTTAATACTATTACCTGTAATCTACAGATAAGAACTAATGTAGTGACCCAAATCACTAAGGTAGTAAGTGGTAGAACCTAGGTATTTTCAATCTGGACCTTTAAAATAATTTTTCTGACAGCAATTTAGACACTATTTTGGTATAATTTATATAACATTTAGTAGTGAGAAATTCTGTGTGGGGAATTTGGACTTGGTAGTTACAGCTTTTCAGTGTGAGGTGATGAGATCTTAAAAGCGATTAGAAGAAAATGGGTTAGTTTGAGAGAAATTGCTAAAGAAAAAGCAGTAGGACTTGAATGATGTCATATGGGGGAAAGTTATAAGACATGTATAAAATAGCTCTCTAGCCTGATTTGGGAGAATCAGCACTTCATGAACAGAAATAGCGAAGTCAGGAGGGCAAGCTAAATAGGTGAACATTCAGTTTGGTTTAGATATATTAAGGATGAAGAGAGAGTAAGACAAGTTATTCTCAATAGAGAACAGAGCCGTTCATGTTATAGTTTAAGGGAACTTTTCTTTTAACCTATATTTATTGAGGGTTTACTATGTGCAGAGTATCATGCTAAAACACAGATATGTGTAAAGGGATAATGATTAAAGTTTGGAAACCACTAGGAAAATCTAACATGGTTGACATTAACATAGAAAGTAAAAAATGTTTAAGTATATTGAAACAACGAACATCGCCTCCTTTAAAGCTTTTGATGTAGGTTGTGCATATTAACTGCATATGTCTGCACAAATTTATATGCATATCACAAATACACTCATGCACATATATACAAAAATGTGGTTATTTTACACAGTACAAGGAGGAAGAAGGCATTACATTAAACTCTAGAGTGAGGAATTTAGATAAAAGAGAATTCTTTGACAAGAAATTTTTTTTACGTTATAATTAGGCTGCCAGTGGAGATGTGACAACAGTTTTTCTTGGGGGTAGTTGAAGTTACTGAGGAGATCCTGAATAAAAAATACCCTTCTTGCTTGCCTAGCTTCTGAACAAGTTGAGAAATAGAAAAACTGAAGACGTAGGTAAAAAGAAAGTATCTTTTACAGCAAAGGCTGAAGTGGAGAATGAGGCTCCCACTTTTGACAGGCAAGTGCACTGGCTACCAATACTCCACCCTGTACTTGTCAGGCCTCATCAGTCCAGAGCAGGGCTGCCCCTGGCTAAGGAGAACATGTACCCCTTATCAGGCTCATTCCCAGGAAGCAGAATGAGGAGGAGGTGCTGAGGTTTGCAAATTTCTTATGCTTCCCAGACTTCCCAACCACATAATTCACTCTTCTTCACCAGGGAAGGGTGAGTGAAGGGATAGAGAGAAGCCTGGAGTACTCAGAGAAAAACCTTCCTTTCCAGAGAGCAGGAGCAGGTTAAAGGCTCTCTACCACTAACTTGAGAAAAAATAATCCCATCTACTTGAGATGCCTGAACTGTAAGAAAGAGCAGGGATTAGGGACCCTGACTTTTGGCTCTTTTAAATTTTTGACCTGTATAGTTAAAATTCTATGAATATCCAAAGAGATTGCAGAGTGGGGGCTAATTTCCTGCTGCCTGCTCCTAAGAATGCGGGGCTCTGCGTCTGTCTTACAGGAGGTCTGTTTTAATGATTAGATCCATTTCTTGTTTTTGGTAGCTTAAAAGGTAAGACCTGGATACTAAGAAATGTTTGGTTTATAGGGCAGCAGGAACCGTGAGAAATATACACAAGCTTTGCAAGCAAAATTCTGGCTTTAGAGGTACATGGCTGGTGCAGTTTGCCATCATTAATGGCTTGGTGATAAAATGACTATTTAGCCAAAAGAAGATGCATGCTAATTTCACATACCCCTTCTGGCTCAAACTGCTCTCTTTCGTTCACTCATTTCTTCATTTCTTCATTCATGGATGTTTATTGAGTAACTTCAAGTTCTTTTTTAGGCAGTGGGGAAATGAGGTGAAGAGAACAGATAAAATCTCCTGCCTTCATGAAGTATATATGCTGGTAGATATAAAAATATATTAATAAACATATAAGTAAAATTTATAGGATGTCAGATGGTGACAAGATTTATGGAGAAAGATAAAACACAGAAGGGGACAGAGGGTAAGATGGTTGCTAGTGGTCAGGAAAGACTTCACCGAGAGGGTCACTTTTAAGCAAAGGTCTGAAGCAATTGAGAGAGTAAGCCAGGCAGCTGAGAGGAAGATCCTTTGGCAGAGGAATCAGCAAGTACAAAAACTTTGAGATGTGAGAATCTCCAGCTTCAAGCCCTGGGACTTTGTGAGCCATTTTACTTTGAGTGGGATGGGTTTGAGGAGAAGAGTGATAAGATGTGACACTTTAATTATTCTGACTCTATTTTGAGGATAATCCATTAAGGGGAAGAGCAGAAGCAAGGAGAACAGTTTAGAAGCACATTCAAAATTGAGATGATGTTGGCTCGGACTACAGTAGTAGCCAGGAGGTGGTGAGGAGTGGTCAGAATCTGGATGTATATGGAAGCTAGGATCAACAAAATTGGTAAAAGATTGAGTTTGTAGTACATGAAGGGTTAAGGATGGTTTTAATCAAATTTTTGCTCTGAGTAACTGAAAGTATAGAGTTGCTACTTACTGACATGGGAAAGGAGGAGCAGATATGAGAGCAGGAAGATTGGGAGTTTACGTTTGGAAATGATAAGTTGAGATGCCTTGTGAATATCTACATTGTAGGACTCCATAGCAATTGGATTTACTAGAGAAGAACTCACAGCTAAAACTGGGGCTAGAGATACACAGTTGTGAAGGCATCCAGTCTTAAGATAGGAGGAGCTCACCAGCTCCAGAGGGCAGACACAGAAGAGAAGAGTCCATGGATCAGGTCTTGTGACATTTTATTGTTTCCAGGCCATGGAAACACTGGGACACCGGTAAAGGAGCATGAGAAGGTGAGACCAGTGAGATAATGAGAGAATGATGACCTGGAAGCTAAATAAAGAAAATATTTTGAGAAGGAAAGAGAAATAAACTGGGTCAGGTGCTCCTGACATGAAAAGTAAAAAGATCAATTCTTGGCCATTGACTTCAGCAACATGTGATCACTCGTGACTCCAAAAGAAGCTGATTGGAATGTGTTCAAGAAGGAGGAAGAATGGAAAGAGTGGAATTGGAGACACCTAATAGAGTCAATGTTCTGAAGCTTTTTGCCCTCAAGGGGAGTGAAAAAATTACCTAGAGGGAGGGATGTCATCCAAAATATTTTTTTGTCAAAGATGGGAGATAGGATGTCAGCTTCTTTATCTGTTGGTGGGAATGGTCTAGTTATGTGGGGAAACTTGATGTAGGGAAACTTGATGTGGGGAAACTTGATGAGGAAAGAGAGAGAGGACATTGCTGAAAAGGCAGTTGTTCTTGAAAAGGCAAGAAGGGCTAGAATGTTGTGCACTAGTAGAGGGTTTACTCTTAGATGAGATGACAGACAATTCATCCATAGTACTAGGAGGGAGATGGACTATATGTGCACTGATAGCAGTGGGTTGTGGCTAAATCACTGCATTGGGTCATGTTTGAGTAATAAGCTACCAGTAATAGAATTTATAGTCCTCTGTGCCTGTGGAACTTACGGCCCACAAAAACCTTCACATACCTATTACTGTGGCCCCTCCGCCACCTCATCTAACAATTTTATAGTTTCTAACTTTAAAGATGAACTACAACATTATTTTAATGAGTGGCTAACTTACACTTAAATTAGTAATAGCTGATATTTATTGAATCTTCTACATGATCTTATGTAAAACTCTCACCAAACCTAGGAAGTTGGAACTGTCACTAACTTCCAGTTAGCAGTTGAGGGAACAGAGCCTAAGAGAAAATAAAGAACTTGCTGAAGATCACAAGTGGACCCAACTTATTGCTTTCTGACTCTGCAGTTCATTCAATAACCATAGGCTTTCCTGCTTTGTGAAAGTACTTGGGCCTGTAAAATGTGAAAATTATGAATGCAGTAAATGAACCTTGGATATAATTTGGTTTACTTCTGTGATTGTAATCTGAAATTAAAATGCTTTGATTGCTTTGAGCTTCTGCCCCTCCTCCCAGTTTCTCCTTCCAAAACCTAGAATTTAAGAGTCTTTTACAGAAATTTTTGATGCTACGCTAGAGGAAAAATTGGTTGACTGGCTGCAGGTGGGTAGAACATTGTAATTCTTGTGGTAGTTCTCTTTTATAAATCAGCTCTTAAATTAGAATTTGACAGCAAGATGCTCCATCTATTCAGAAGTGAATGAGAGCATAGGAGCATGGTCTTCAGAGTCAAAATGATGAGAATTGGAATTTTCCTTTGATTCTTTGCTTGTATGTGTCAAGCCTTCTAGGTCTGCTTTCTCATTTATAAAGTAGAGGTAATAGGATTTACCTACTATGATTGTTGTATTAGAGATGATATATTCTCAAACACAAATCATAGAGCTTGGAGCTTTTTCTGCTAATAAATGGCAGGTGACTGGGTAGTTCCTTTGTCAGTTCCATTAACTACCACCCAGGAGATGGTAATCCAGAGGGTTGCCAATCGTATCTTTTTCCTCGTTACCTTAATTCCCAATAGAAAAATGACTCATTCAAGCATTTAATTTAAGAAATGTTTAGGGAGGCTGAGGTGGGCGATTCACCTGAGGTCAGGAGTTCGAGACCAGCCTGACCCACACGGAGAAACCCCATCTCTACTTACACACACACACACACACACAACACACACACACACAATTAGCCTGACTTGGTGGCGCATGCCTATAATCCCAGATACTTGGGAAGGCTGAGGCAGGAGAATTGCTTGAACCTAGGAGGTGGAGGTTGCGGTGAGCTGAGATCGCACTATTGCACTCCAGCCTGGGCAACAAGAGCAAAAACTCCGTCTCAAAAAAAAAAAAAAAAAAAAAAGAAAGAAAGAAATGTTTATTATGCGTACTTTTTAGGAATGATTTATTATTTAGCATTAGAGAAAATAAAGCTTTATAGAAACATACCATTCTTATTTTGAATAAAAATTTAGAACATATTACCTGACAGTGGAAAAATGGAACATACATGTAGGATGTATGGCTTACTGTATGTATAAGCCGCTGAGTATCCTGTTGGGTATGGAGAAGCCTCCCTGCATTTTTCTAAATGTTCTTGTTCTCTAGTCACTTAATCCAGGCATCAGTACAATATACTGATTTAGACTTTGGTTGTGTGAATTCCCTTCAGTGGAATTGGGAAATCCGTACACTGAAATTAAGCACTGCTTCCTCTTTCCCTTGAAACAGTCAACCGATGGTTAGAGAAAAAGCTATCACTGAGATTATTGGGACAGCCAGACACTCATGGGCCTGGATAATGTGTCTTGTAAGTCAGTGTGTGTAGCAGCTTAGATAGGGCCAATGTTCTTTGGTTACCTGTATTACTAACTTAATATGCATCAAACAAATCCAACTGACAAGACACCCTGACACATAAAAAATCTTGTATGATGATATTGGGAGTACCAAGTTGAGTGGGGAGTTCTTTATCTTTAAGACATTTATAGTTAATTTGGGCTAGATTTTGTCAGTACACATACAAGAGCTTGATTCATCTCCTTACTTTAGAAACTTTCCACCCTGTCACTCTGCACCCGTGACACTTGTGCTCATTCTCTTAAATTTTGAGTTGTTTTTTCTCTCTAAACTAGAGTTTATAAAAGTATTCACCACGGAGGAAGACCAAATCTTCCTCACAACCTTCTTGGAAGACCAAGTCTGTGTTTCTGCTGGTGCCTAGTCTAGTTCAGCAGGGATTGCACTGTCTGGCCACCAGTTTTGCAATCAGGCTTCACTTGACTCATAATACAGTCCTCACTACTTCTTTGGCTAGTAAATATTTACAAGTGTTTCTTGCTGTATTCATTTAATAAAATGAGATAGTTCTTTTAAATACATTGGTAATTTTAAGAGGCATAATTATAACAAACATACACAGAAAGAATTAACATGTTGCACAAGTAAACACCTTTATTTGTCTTCTGGTATTTCACATATTGCCTGAGGTTTTTAAAAAGCAGGAAAATAATGAAAACAGTGATTCTGCAAGAATACTTTATGAGCATAAGATGTGGGTTCCTTTACAGATCTCATGCTCTAAATACATTATTGGATGACAAAACTTGTGATTTCCATAGGTGAGGAGTTTTGTGAATCATATCATTTTTTAGGGCACTCTAACACACTATAGGATTAGCGTAAGGCTAGAAGTGTGAAAGTGGGAAACGTTTTAGTTCATGTTTTTAGATTTCCCTTCCTATGCCGCCTTCTTTTTTTTTCCCCTTACTGCCCTGCTGCTTGTTTCCTTCTCTAGTATCCATTGTCCTGTGGTCTTAAAATCATTCCTATAATGGTTCCTGTAATCTGTTCTCTTTCCCAAGGGTGTTTGCATTTTGATAGACAAAATACTCGTATTTGGCTAAGCCAGGGGAATTAAGTGCTAATTGTGAAATTCAGCTTAACATGTAAGTGGCTACCCATATTGTAAGGTGGGTCCCAAATACACTTTCATATTCAAATAGATATCTGTCCCACTTAAGGAATAAGGCGCAAAATGAGAATACTGTTACCTCTTGACTAACCGGTACCTGCATATTTGATTTAAAGATTATTATGTCTTCTTTACCCATTCTTCTAGTTTTCTAAAAATGGAGGTTTATGGAGGAAAGCATGGTAGGATAGAATATATGGGCTTAGGAGTACCACTTGGATTTATATTCAGGCTCTGCAGTTGTTTCACCTTGGACATAGGACCTCTTACCCCTATATCTCAGTTTTCTCACCTGTAAAGTATGGTTTTTAGGGTTATTATGGTGGAAAAAATGTGTATAAATTATAGCATTGTAAGCTACAGTATATACATTACAGACTCATGTAATGTAGTTATTGTAATTAGTCTAAATTCCAGGATTTCTACAAGGAAAAAATGAAAACAATCAGAAATTTGTTTTTTACATAATAACCTTGTTAAAAGTTTTTAGCAGATGTCAGTTATGCCAATAATAAATTAATTGAGGGTATGCCTTGATTTTAAGCAAGACATTTATAGTTTATGGACACATTATATTTGTGTTTGCAAATGTGTTAATGAGATGTGAATATTTACAATGTAATTTTAATACTGTTTTAATTTAAAAATGACTCATTGAACACAGGGTTACTTAAGTGCATTTGAGAAATGATTTTTGTTCTCAAAATTTTACATTTATGAGCTGATTCAGGAATGTCTATATTATGCACATTGAGGTATGGTCTTGTGAGGTGGGCACTTTTTGTCCGTGTTATGTTCTCCTGTGTTCTCTCATTATGCAGGGTTTGACAATTCTGTTTTTCACCCCACAGATTTACCAATAAAGAGATATAGAGAATATGAGCTGGTGACTCCAGTCAGCACAAATCTAGAAGGACACTATCTCTCCCATACTCTTTCTGCGAGTCACAAAAAGAGGTCAGCGAGGGACGTGTCTTCCAACCCTGAGCAGTTGTTTTTTAATATCACAGCATTTGGAAAAGATTTTCATCTGCGACTAAAGCCCAACACTCAACTAGTAGCTCCTGGGGCTGTTGTGGAGTGGCGTGAGACATCTCTGGTACCTGGGAATATAACCGATCCCATTAACAACCATCAGCCAGGAAGTGCTACGGATAGAATCCGGAAAACAGAGCCTTTGCAGACTAACTGTGCTTATGTTGGTGACATCGTGGATATTCCAGGAACCTCTGTTGCCATCAGCAACTGTGATGGTCTGGTAAGGCTCCTTCCGTTTTGGGCATATGAGTTTGCAGGTGCTGGGAGTGCAGCCATGGCTTCTGCATAGTTTGGAAGGTGGAGGTGGAAAGGAGGCTTCGTTGTTATGTTACATTTTAAGTTCAGAAAAAGACACTAGAAAGCATTTTTCTGTCAAAGATGTGTATTTTGGCTTTGTGACAATTTTGTTTCTTGGAATAATGTGAAGACGACATTATTCCAAGAAACGAAAGATAAATATTTAAGCATTTTTTTTTTTTGGTTAATGTTTTTCCTTGTATCACATTTGAGGATTTTATTTCCTTATTTTGTTCGAAGTGTTCTGAAAACTTTCCAAAGAAGCATAGGTTCCTTCAAAATGACAGTATTTTACTCCTTATGTGGAAACTTTGGATATCTTCATAAAGAAAATATTTTGAAAGTATTCTTTAGCTTCCTCACAGAATGCTAACGTGGGAAATGAGCAGATTCTGTCAGAATTTGTCCAAGTAGCATTACTTTATGAACGCAAGGTGCAATACTTTCTGTGTGGTGGCTTTGATTCTTCATTTTCAAATTCAATACCCATATGTTGCTTTTCAGTTTTGTGGTTGAGGTCAATAGTAACCAGCCCTACTGTACACACTCTGTAGAGGTGAACTATTTTTATTTGTTTTGTATCTCCAGTTGTTATTTGAAAGGCATGTTAGTGTTTATGCCTCTTCCATATACAGCTGATTCCAAGTCTTTATTACAAAAGAGCAACCATTTTTATTTCTGTGGTTATCAGGCTACTGTTTCTTGGGAGTTCAGAGCTGTTACTTTTGTTTTGTCACTGCTTCCGGGAGTTCTCGAAATATTTCTTTCATTCCTGATTATAATTATTCTATAATACCTTGGCTGATCCTCCTGTGATAACTTGAATATTCTGCTATTGTCCTCTTTATGTATAACTTCAACACAATGGAGTTAAGATACAATGTTTTACCAAGTGCTGGTGAGTTCATCATGTTTTAGTTTATTTTTGCAAGCTTGTACTGACTCTTTATGTTCTGTAGGGTTGTAAAAACCAGCACAGAAAACTGTATGACATGCATGCAGCAGGTCTACTTCTGCAACATGAACACCACTAGTTTAGGATTATACTTCACAGTTGGTGATGGACTAGTTTCTGGGGTTCCAAACCGTAAAGAATCTCTCAGATTCCTCTCATTCTGCATGAAAGGTTGAATAGAACTGGATTAACTTAAATCATTGAATAAAAACAATAAGAAAGTACTTTCTAGAAGACTAAACAAGATTCAAGATATTGACTCAGAGAGCTATGATTCAATACTAAGATATAAAAGGAAATACATTATATAAAATATATTAACACTTTCAAGTACACCATCTTGAGTATAGATCTTAATTTAGTGTTATTTTTAAATTTTATAGCATAAGAAATTATTTAATTTTTATTTCCTCGGTTAAGATTTGAAACTTGGGGTATTGGCTTGAAAATCAGTTTAGGGCAGGCAAAAGGCAAGGAAATCATTTTAATGCATTATTGCAGTGATTTTTAAACCTGACCAAATAATCAGTGTTTTTCTTACTGTACATGTCAAATTATTTAATCATAGATATAGAAATATGGAGCAATAGCAAGTTGTTACAAGGAAGAGGAAAATAGATATGAAGTGTGAATGGAAATTATTGGTATTATTTAGTTTCTAATTTTTAAGATACAGTGTTAACTATATCATGTATATGTCAGTGTAATATATGTGTATATGTGTGTGTGTATAAAACTTGTACAAGTATTCATTTGCTCCATTCTTTGATCCATTAACTAATAAATTTAAAAAATTTGCAGGAAGCTGGTTATGGGCACTTTTCTGGGCACTGTGAAATAGTGAAAGAAATAATCATGGTTACACCCTCAAGGAGCTCAGAAATGTGGAGTTTTGCCATAGAACTTAAGTGTCCAAAATGTTTGGTAAAAGAACACACACTCACACACACACACACAGACACACAAAATATATGTAAATATTTATATAATTATATATAATTAAATATATAACTTTTATATATTTATTTTATATAGTATATGAATTCTGTTTACTGTAAATTATGATTAAGGAAGGTATCTTCTGGAGAGATTTTATGAACGGAACATAATTTTTCAAAAGAGAGAAGTGGCCCAGACGTTGAGTTTGATCAGGAAAAGGGTGGGTCTGGCCTTATTAGGCAGTGCTGAGGATGTGGACATGCACAAATGGAAGCCTTTTCTGGAGTTTCCAGCTCATAGCAGCTGTGTGCTAGGAGGAAGGAAGCAGATGGTACAGAATCAGAAGCAGGCTTAGGAAAGCAGATCAATAAACTGAGGGAAAACAGTAGTTGCTTCATTGAGTTGTGGAGGATTTCTTAAAATTGAAGAATTGCTTTGAATCGAATAAACCTTTAGAAGAGATCATTTCAAAGTTTAATTGGTGAGAATGAGATTGTGGATAAATTTGGCTGATCAGCTGGTACCTGGGTCCTTTAACTATCTATGTGTAGGGATTTAGCCTTGGGCTTCTTGACGTTATGGAGGGAAGCATGGATGCTGAGATAACATCGATGCCAGAGAATTAACCTGATGGCATATAAAGCCATTGTCTTGGGAGGCTCTGGGGTTATAATAAAATCCAAGTTGTCTTAATAGAATGTATATCCCCTTCTGGCCTAAAAATACGGATGAGAAAATCTCTGCCCATCGAGTATAGTTAGTTAATGCCATTGAAACCCTACCTGCATGGGAAATTTAATCAATTTCATTAGATTAATATTGGACTGGTATAGAAGGAATTCCAGTGATTCAATTTTCTACATGTATTCTTTGAAGTTGTTGCACGTAGGTAGTAGCCATAGGTATTTACTCCTCACTAAGTTGGGAAATTCATGGCAAGACCCTCTCCATGAGTGAAATTTCTTCTCTTTTTCTCTTCTGCTGCTTTGTCACATGCTCTGTGAGTTTGAAATGGGCAGCACACCAGACATATTTAACAGAATGATTAATTTAATTAAAAAATCCCAGTGCTACTTAAGTGTGCTATGTAGACTCAGGTTTGTGACAAGACAAATACCAATAGTGAGGCAAAGTGTTTAGGAACTTTTATTGCAATTTTGACAGTTAATGTATGTCTGTTGGGTCTAATAATACCAGTTTTAAAAATGAGTTGGCGTTTTCTGTCTTTTTTCATTTTATTATTCTAGTAGTTAGTTTTTAATGCATTGAATTGTATTTATTTTATATGTACAAAAATACTAGTCTGGAACTGACTGGGGAGAAAAACTGTTTCTTCACCACAGATAGTTTGAGAAACAGGCAGTGACACTTAGCTGATTTCGGCCACTCTGGACATCAGAAATGTGACTGAAATAATCACATTACCTATTCCAGGTAATTGTATGAAATGATCACATGAAAGTCAATTTAACAGAGGCTTTATCAAAGAGGACAGAAGGATGCCTTGAGTGACGTATGGAGCTATGGCCTGGAATATGATCTAGACATAGATATTACTCAATGAGTTTCTGAAATCAACAGGGCTTCCTGTACAAAGAATTGACAATGCTTCCTACCCAGTGTGAACAATCAAGAACAATGTCTTTTTCTGTCTAGCATTAACCCTTTCCTTTTCTTGGTCAATATTATCATGTATACGTGACTACTAATCCTTTACCAATTACAGTTTTATCCTTGCTCTAGTCTGCCCTAATTATAGGTAAGAGTTATTGAGATATTCAATCACAGAACTGTCCCCACTTTCTGACAGCATCCAATCTAGAAAAATGCCCAACTTCTTTAGACTCTTCTCAAAATTACCCAACCGAAGCCCAAATGCTGTTAATAATAGGTTCTTTTCAACAGTCTCTTACTGAGATGCTCATAGTTCCCTCTGCTGTACGTTCTTCATCTCAGCAACGTGTAACAAACCCAGCTTGTTAACTAAAGATGTGCTTCTGGTGGTCTTTGGCTAGAGGGTGTTGATATGCTTTTCCTCTCTACTTCTACACCTTTGAAATGAGAATCTGGTGGTCAGGAGTCATGACAATGGCAGGCATTTTACACACTTCTTGGGAAGACACTTCTGGCTGAGAATCCCAGATGAAAATAGATTTCTCCCACAGAGTCCTGGCATTTACTTTCTAATACCATAAAATCTCCCCTGTGAGTAGTGGCAGCTCACAATCATATTTTGTGATCTACAGTTTGCCAAAATAAAGGTTTTTTGGTTAATAGGCTTTATGTGATGTGTTTCATAATCTAAAGAAACTGGATTTTTCTCAACTTGCTAGAACAGTATCGCCTTGCTAATTCCTCTGGACTGTCATCAGAGGGAACTGGTTGTGAGTGGAAGAACTGACTAGCTAATGGCTCTACTGGGTTACCTAGCTCATTAATTTCCTTGTGGGCTGATTTTAAGATCAAGGGGGTTTATCTAGGACAGAGGTTTTCAAAGTTTTTTTTTTTTTTTAAACATTTGTAATTCTTCCTTCAAATGAAATCACTAGAGGTTATCTAATAAAATAGAGTGTAAATTGGATAAACTCAGGAAAAGTCTGGTCAAAATACTCTCCCTCCTGCCTTGTCCTCAGTTCACACCACTGTTGGGCTCCCTGAGGCATCTAACAGAGATCTTTACTGGTAGGGTAGGGGTTTTTCGAAGCTTGACGTTCACAATTTGGGAACCAAAAAGAGAGCCTCTCTTCTAAAACTTCTGACAGTCACATCTGGTTAATATCAGAGACATTTTATCTTTGTTGGATTTTGAGCAGGACTAAATGAAGTCTTTGTGGGCAACTGCAAAGTTACAACGAAAACAGCCCTAGTTACCTGCCTTAAGACTTTTGCTCTGTGATTTGATCCCTTCAAAAACATAATCTTGCCATGCCTATTTTAGTAAGTCTAGCTGCAGAGGCACTTTTTAAAAAAGTCCATTTAAAAAGGTATTATGAACCAGTATACCTATGATTGAGAACATTTGGCTGGTGATTATGAGCTGTGATACAGCTCGATCTGGTAAATGAAATGTTTGATACTATTTTTTAGCTATTTATAGTGGATTTAGAAAAGAAAGTTTTTGAGGGCTGATTTTGACATGTTGACATTTGCATATCAGCTTTAATGAGAGAACTTGATGTCTGAAGACCTGTTGCCTCTCACCTCTTCCTCCCGTGGAAGATGTCCACAGAAGGTGTTGTGTGTGTTATTGATGAGACAGAAGAGATAGCTGTGCCTTCATGGATTACATGCTGATTTGAGACCTTAGAAGGTCTGAAGAATAAAGGACTGAAGCAATGTTTCACCTCCAGGTACCTACACCAGGCTATTTTGGCAATGCAGGATTGGAAGATGCTTAAAGCCCTTATACCCTTTAATTTCCAGGGAGTAGGAACAAAGCAGCAGACATTGGCCCCTTTCAGAATGAAGAATGATGAGAGTCCTCCAGTTTAATTAGTCTGGAAGAACCAGTGTTGACCTCATTGCTACCTTCCTGAGGTGTGGTCAAGCAGTGGCCCCTTGAGAGCTGACGGAATGTACCTAGTTTTGTGTGCTTGCCTATGCCAGGTCTGAGCTATTGGATCCATTATCCACCTTTCCTCCTTCTTCAAATAGGCAGGCAGTTTGTGCTTATTCAGGATGAAGAGGGAAGGTTTGGCATAGTGCTTGATCATTTTCACATCTCATGTCTAATTTTCATATGGCTAGAATCATATATATGTCAAGCCTTTTTCATTTTTTTAAATCTGTATTTCTCTTTTGTGACTAATTATCTTATACAAAGAATATCCAAGGATGTGATCTTGGAATAAAGTAGAAAACCAAAAAAAAAAAAAAAAAAGTGTTTTCAAATTTAAGTAATATTTTTAATAATATTTATTTGTAGTTAAATTTTTCATGTTTATTTATTATTATAAGTACCACCTGGTCACAGTTTGTTCTTTTTTATACATCAATTTGATTATAGTTTTTCCCAAATATCTCTTCTTTGATATAGTAATTTTTAAAGATTAAATTAAAGATAGTTAAAAATTAGAGAAAATTGTACATTTCTTTTTGGATAGATCTGGACAAACAGAAAATAAAAGAGGCATGGGAAGTACTTTTTCTTTCTATTGTTGGCCTGAAAAGTAATGCTTTCTATTCTTTTCAATGCCATGAAAACCATGATGTCATTATAACTAATGAAAGTTTTTGAAGATACTAAAGAAATGCTTTAAGGACTGTGAAAATATTGCTTGAGCACATCTGAAATATTTTCTTCTGGGTAAATTATAATTAAAACAAGAACAAAAGCACAGCACAGAATTGATATGATGCCTTTGTAGGTAATCATGCCCTGAGGTCACAGCCTCCTTGAAAACTAAACTCAGCCTCAAGGTTTGACTTAAGAATCGTCAATTCTAGAAATCCTGATCCAAGTTAAAGCATTTTGAAGCACTACTATTAAGTTGTTACACTGATTGCTGTGGTAAATACTGAGATTGGTCAAGTGTAACTCTTGTCTTCAAAGAGTACTGGAAATAAATTAAGCTGTATGATTTAACACTATTAGAAATATAGAGAGATTGATCAGAAATACAATTTAAAAGGGAGACTTCACTGTTGTCACTTATAACAATGAAATTGCGAAAAAAAGGAATTGAAAAATCAATTTTGTTTTTTATTAAGGTAGACTGAATTCTCTGCCTCTAAAACAAGACATTTTAAACACTTTGCTTTCAAAAGAATTAATTTTTGAGCAATACTAAACTACTACTAAATGTATGAAGAGATTATTATTAGTTTTATGGTGCTTTGTCATCCTAAATAGGTATCAGTAAACAGATTCACATCTTCCATAATTTCTGAAAATTCTCGTGTATTGATTGAAGAAACAGTAATATATAATTGAACTGAGATCTAACTCCAGATTCAGTCATACTGAAAAATAAGACATATATATATTAGCCTGACAGGTTTTGAGATGTACTATCTAGATTGTAATAGCCTACTTTTTCTTCCAGTATTTTTTGTGATAAAATACACATAACATAAAATGTACTGTCTTAATCATGTTTTAAGTATACAGTTCAGTGGTATTAAGTACATTCATATGCTTGTGCAACCATCACTATCATCCATCTCCAGAAATTCTTTTCATTTTACAAAACTGAAATGCTATACCTATTAAAAAATTACTTTCCATTTCTACCTCCCTATAGCCTCAGACAATCACCATTCTACTTTTTGTCTCTATAATTTTGAATTCTCTAAATACTTCATAGAAGTGGAATCATATAATATTTTGCTTTTTGTGACTAGTTTATTGCATTTAGCATAATGCCCTTAAATTTCATCCATTTTGAAGCATATGTCAGAATTTCCTTACTTTGTAAGGCTGTATAATATCCCATTGTATGTATGTATCACATTTTATGTATTCATTTATCTGTTGTTATATAACTTGGATTGCTTCCACACTTTAGATACTGTGAATAATGCTGCCATTAATATGAGTGTACACATATCTTTTCAAGACTGTGTGTTCAGTTCAGTTGAATTTATCCCCTGAAGTGATATTGCTGGATCATATGGTCATTCTATTTTTAATTTTTGGAAAAAAATTGCCATACTGTTCCCCATGGTAGCTGTATTAGTTCGTCTTTACATTGCTGATGAAGATACACCCGAGACTGAGTAATTTTCAAAAGAGAGAGGTTTATATGTTATTCCTCTTAGTGCCTTAAACTAGAACCTGTTCAGACATGTGATAAGTTAGCACAAGTTTATTTTAGTGCAAATAATTTAGAAATTTATCCATAGTTTTTCATAATACACATTTTCCATGAAAATTTTGAGGTTTCCTCTTAATACTTGCTTATTTATACTGCAAATCCTATTTTGAAATGGAGAAAGTATTTTAATGATGATGTGCTTTCGAAAATACATATATCTTTCTGAGAGAAAAAGACACCATAAAAAGCAAATGTGTGTATCATTACTAGCAGCAGCAGAAGAAGAAAAGAAAGAACAACAAAATCTGTATGTTTCCAAATAAGTAAAGTTTTTAAGTGAAATAAAAAAACTGGAAATAAGGCGGTTGAGACCTTGGTTCTAGTGAATGTTGTGTTTCTAATTCTGGTCTGTTCATCTCCAGCTGATATTTTAGAGTGTCTGAAGCACTTTTTGTCTATCCCAATCAGAACTTTATTATGTAGAACAGAAATGAGAAACAGAAGTCATGGGTCATACTTTGGAGTTTGCCTCCCAAGTATCTCTTTCCTCATTTATTTATGCATGTAGTCACATTCATTAGGAACACCAGAAAAACTATGAAAAGAAGTTTCTAGTGTCTCAAATTCTGGTCCAGAATGGTATATAGGTAGAACAGAACACAATTTATTGTTAAACTGTGAGTTTTTGTTAATAATGGATTGACAGTGATAACAATAAAATAATGATAACAATAGTTAACATTTGTTTCGTACTTCTTAGGATGAGACATGTATTTCACATGTATTAGTTTATTCATTTCCACAACAACCTAGTAAATTAGGTGCAATAATTATCCATGTTTAAGGAAAGTTTAACCATAAAATTTACCTATTTTACTAGAATACTGTCTGATTAAAAGTTAATAATTTTAACTACAATTAAATTTGAGTAGTTATTCTCAATATGAATACATACACAGAGCAAATAACATTTAGGGTATATATTAGTCCATTTTCATGTTGCTATGAAGAAATAACTGAGACTGGGTTAATTTATAAAGAAAAAGAGGTTTAATGGACTCACAGTTCCACATGGCTAGGGAGGCCTCACAATCATGGTAGAAGGCAAAGGAGGAACAAAGTGACATCTTACATGGTGGCAGGCAAGAGAGCAATTGCAGGGGAACTGCCCTTTATGAAACCATCAGATCTCATGAGACATATTCACTACCACAAAAACAGCATGGGAAAAACCCACCCCCATGATTCAATTACCTCTCACTGAGTACCTCCCATGACATGTGGGGATTAGGGCAGCTACAATTCAAAATGAGATCTAGGTGGGGACACAGCCAAACCATATCATTCTACCCTGGCCCCTACCAAATCTCATGTCCTCACATTTCAAAAGCAATCATGCCTTCCCAACAGTCCCTCAAAGTCTTATTTCAGATAAGCTCAAAAGTCCATAGTCCAAAGTCTCATCTGAGACAAGGAAAGTCCCTTCCGCCTATGAGCCTATAAAATCAAAGCAAGTTAGTTACTTCCTACATACAATGTGGGTATAGGCATTGGGTAAATACAGACATTCCAAATGGGAGAAATTGGCCAAAAACAAAGGGGCTACAGGGCCCATGCCAGTTCGAAATACAGCAGGGCAGTCAAATTTTAAAGCTCCAAAATGATTTCTTTTGACTCCAGGTCTTGCCTCTGGGTCATGCTGATGCAAGAGCTGGGTTCCCGTGGTCTTGGGCAGCTCCAACCCCTGTGGCTCTGCTCGGTACAGCCTTCTTCCCAGCTGCTATCATGGGCTGGTGTTGAGTGTCTGCAGCTTTTCCAGGCATATGGTGTAAGCTGTCAGTGGATATACCATTCTGGGGTCTGGAGGACGGTGGCCCTCTTCTCACAGCTCCACTAGGTGGTACCCCAGTAGGGACTCTGTGTGGGGGTTCCCGCCTGACATTTCCCTTCTGCACTGCCCTAGCAGAGATTCTCCATGAGAGTGCTGCACCTGCAGCAAACTTCTGCCTGGACATCCAGGCATTTCCATACATCCTCTGAAATCTAGGTGGAGGTTCTCAAACCTCAGTACTTGACTCGTGTGCACCTGCAGGCTCAACACCACATAGAATCTGCCAAAGCTTGGGGCTTGTACCCTCTGAAGTCATGGGCCATGCTTGGCCCCTTTTAGTCATGGCTGGAGCAGCTGGGATACAGGCCATGAGTCTCTAGACTGCACACAGCATGACAACCCTGGGTCTGGCCCATGAAACCATGTTTTCCTCCTAGAACTCCGGGAATGTGATGGAAGGGGCTGCTGTAAAGATCTCTGACATGCCCTAGAGACATGTTCCCGATTGTTTTGGGGATTAACATTTGGCTCCTTGTTATTTATGCAAACTTCTACAGCTAGCTTGAATTTCTTCTCAGAAAATGGGATTTTCTTTCCTATCTCATTGTCAGGCTGCAAATTTTCCGAATTTCTATGCTCTGCTTACCTTATAAAGCTGAATGCCATTAACAACATCCAAGTCACCTCTTGAATGCTTTGCTGCTTAGAAATTTCTTCCAGCAGATACCCTAAATCATGTCTCTCAAGTTCAAAGTTCCACAAATCTCTAGGGCAGGGTGAAAATGCTGCCAGTCTCTTTGCTAAAACATAACAAGAGTCACCTTTGCTCTAGTTTCCAACAAATTCCTCATCTCCGTCTGAGACCACCTCAGCTTGGCTTTCATTGTCCATATCATTACCAGCATTTTGGTCAAAACCATTCAACAAGTCTCCAGGAAGTTGCAAACATTCCCACATTTTCCTGTCGTTTTCTGAGCCCTTCCCACTGTCCCAACCTCTGCCTGTTACCCAGTTCCAACGTTGCTTTCACATTTTTGGGTATCTTTTCAGCAGCATCTCACTGTGTTAGTCCATTTTCATGCTGCTGATACAGATGTACCTGAGACTGGGTAATTTACAAGAGAAGGAAGCTTAATTGGATTCACAGTTTCATGTGGCTGGGGAAGCCTCACAATCATGGCAGAAGGCAAGGAGGAGCAAGTCACATCTTAAGTGGATGGCAGCAAAGAGAGAGCTTATGCAGGCAAACTCCCATTGTTTAAAACCATCAGATCTCGTGAGAATCATTCACTATCAGAAGAACAGCACAGGAAAGACACATCCCCATAATTCAGTCACCTCCCATTAGGTTCCTCCCATGACATGTGGGAATTGTGGGAATTATAGTTCAAGGTGAGATTTGGGTGGGGACACAGCCAAACCACATCAGTAGCTATACCATTTTACATTCCCACCAACAGTGCACAGAGTTTGATTTTTTTCACATTCTTGTGAACACTGGTTATTTTCTGTTTTTTTTCTTTTTCTTTTTTTTTCTTTTTCTTTTTTTTTTTTAGTAGCCATCCTAAAGGTTGTGAGGTGGGTGGTGTCTTATTATAGTTTTAAGATGCATTTCCCTAATGGTTAGTGAAGTTGAACATCTTTTCATGTGCCTGTTGGCCACTTGTATATTTTCTTTGGAGAAATATCTACTGAAGTTATTTGCTCCTTTTTGAATCTGGTTGTTTTTTGTTGTTGAGCTTTAGGAGTTTATATATTCTAGATATTAATCTCTTATCAGATACATAGTTTGCAAGTGTTCTCTTCCATTCTGTGTGTTGCCTTTTTACTCTGTTAATAGTGTCTTTTGATACACAAAAGCCTTTTTATTTTCATGAAGTCCAGTTTATTTTTTTCTTTTGTTCCCTGTGCCTTTGATGTGAGATCAATTGCAAAATTCAATGTTGTGAAGCTTTGGCCATATATGTGTGTGTGTGTGTGTGTGTGTGTATATATATATATATATATATATATATATATAATTTTTTTTTAACAAGAGTTTTTAGTTTTATGTCTGACATTTAGGTCTTTTATCCATTTTGTATTAATTTTTGTGTATATTGTTAGGTAAGGATCCAGCTTTCTGCTTTGGGCATGTGGATATCAAGTTTTCCCAGCTCCATTTGTTGAAAAGATTGTCTTTTCTCAATTGAATGGCCTTGGCACCCATTTTGGAAATCATTTGACCATATATGCAGCAGTTTATTTCTGGACTTTCTATTCTATTCCACTGCTGCATATGTTTATCTTTAGGCTAATATAACACTATTCTGATTACTGTAGCTTAATAAGTTTTGTTATCAGGAATTGTGAGTCCTCCAGCTTTATGCTTTTTTTTCAGATTTGTTTTGGTGATTTGGGTTCCTGTGAGATTCTGTATGAAATTTAAGATGGGTTTTTCAACTTCAGCCAAAAAAAAGTCTTTAGTATTTATGTCAGAAGGTGTACTGGTAATGGACTCCTTCAGTCTGTATTTATCTAGAAATGTCTTCTCCCTCAATTTTGAAGGCATGTTTTCCCAAATTAGGATTCTTGGTGTACATTTTTTTTTTCTCTTGGCATTCTGAATATATCAGTCCACTCCCTCTGGAATCTATAAGTTTCTGATGAGAAATCTGCTGATTATCTTGAGGATCCCTTGTATGTGATGAATCATTTCTCTCTTTGTCTTTGTCTTTCAGCAATTTAATTACGATGTATCTTGGTGTTAGTCTCTTTGAATTCATGCTACTTGGAGTTTAGTGAGCTTCTTATATGTTTATATTTATGTCTTTCATCAAATTTGGGAAGTTTCTAGCTATTATTTCTTCAGATATTTTCTTTGCTTCTTCCTTTTTCTCTTCTCTTTCTGGATTTCCCACAATATGTATGTTGGTCTGCTTAATGGTGTTCCAAAGGTCCTTCAGGCTCCGTTCACTTTCCTTCAATCTTTTTTCTTTCTCAGACTTGGTATTTCCATGGTCCTACCTTCAAGTTTACTAATTTTTCTGCCTTCTCGGTTCTGCCTTTGAATTCCTGTAGTGAATTTTCCAGTTCAGTTAGTTTCCTTTTCAACTCCAGAATTTCTTTTTGGTTTCTTTCTTTCTGTCTTTCTTGATATTTTCATTTCTTTGCATATATCACTTTCTTGACTTTCTCCAAGTGTGTCTTAATTCTTTAAACATCTTTAAGACAGTTGTTTTAAAGTATTTGTCTAGTAGATCTGCTACTGCTGCCACTAGGTCTTATTTAGGAATGGTGTCTATTGTTTTTTTCTTTTCCTTTGAATGGACCATACTTTTCTGTTCCTTTGTGCTCCTTGTGATTTTTGGTTTTAAACTGAGCTTCTGAACCTAATAGTATTGTATCTCTGGAAATCAGATTTCCTCCCATTCCTCAGGGCTTGCTGTTTGCTTTGTTGTTGTTGCTGTTTATTTGTTTGTAGTTGTTGTAGGCTGCCTCTTTTCCAAAGATTAGGCTGAACTGTAAACTTAAAGTCTTCTCAGATCTTCTGTGAGCCTGTGCTCACAGCATGCACAATGACTTTCAGATTTTTCTTGTATATGTAGCTGCTTTTGACTATCCTAGTATTCAGTCTCTGGTTCACAAAAGGAGAAAAAGAGAAAAATGAAAAATAAAAAGCTATCTTTTTAAATTCCCTAAAAACCATTTCAGTCAGATGAGGAGGGATTTACAACAATGGAGGGAGTAACAAAAAAGGCTGTCACTCTCTGTCTAAATCTCCATGATCAGAAGCATCAGTGATCAGGGCATGAATCCCAGATATTTGGAGAACAAGGCCCTTTTTGCCCACATTGGCTCCTGCAGGTTGTATGCAAGCTGCTCTAGAAATATGTGCCTAGCTGCCTGCCCCAGGGCCGAGGGTTGGGGTACTGGTAACTGCTACTGTGCTAACAGCTGAAGTTGACTAAAGTTAACTGTAATTTATTATTTGAGTCTTCCCCTGGAAGTGGTAAGCCTTCAGTAGACTATAGAGTTTCACAATTCTATCATCGGACAGATTCTGCCAGTACGATTGTTACCTTAGTGAGGAAATTCTTGGTGCTTCCTATTCTATCGCCTTTTTAGAATCTTACCTGCTACATTTTAATTTTATAAAATGTTTGGAATATATTAAATTTGGGGTTTCTTAGTGGGAATAATCAATAAACATGAATGAAAACGAATAGTGGCCAAATTATTCTGAGTTATGATACTTTGGGAGAGTTCAGTTTTAAAAAAATTTAGTACCATTGATGACAGATGTCAAACCTTTTGTAAAATGGTCGAAGGAAAGGACTCATGTTGGGATTGATCACAGTGTTGTTTTAGAATTAGACAAACTTGGACTCTAGTTCCAGTTCTATCACTTACCAGCCTCAGGACCTTGAACAAGTTATTTAACCTTGCTAAGGTCTCTTTCCTTCAGTAAAATGGGGAATGTAATGCTTTTCAGATTAGGGCATTACCAAGAGCATTAATGTGTCTTCCACACAGCTCGGCTCTTAGGAAATCAGCGTTACTGAAATCCTCTTCTTTTTCCATTTACAATAATTTGTTTTAGCATTTTGTGATTAATAATAATAATGATTAAGTTTGCAAAATAAGATATGCTGCAGTAACCCAATTTGGCCTGTGAGTCAGTTTGTGGAAAATATAGTCGTCCACGAAATTAGAACCTTGGTGAAACTCCTTGTAATTTTAAGATAACATTTTCTATGTCATGTATGGCTCCTTTAACATCATCTAGCCTGGGGGTTACTTTCATCTCTGCTCTCCTGAAGACTTCTAAAGATAAAAAAACCATTACTTTCCATCTTATTTATATATAGCTCTACCATATAGAAAGTTATTGTTCCATGTATTTGAATCTTTGGAGTTGAGACAAAGATTTAATAACCATGATAGACTTCTTATTGCTGTTGTCATTACAATAGTGAGGTTTTACACAATTGACTACCATGTAGTGCACTCTGTCACAAATAACCATACAGAAAATGACCTCTGCTGTAGGAAATAGTTCCTTCAGTGGTGTGATGTAGTTCACACCCTAGCTGGAATAGAATTAACCTGGCATAAGTCACAATTTTAAAATTTGTCTCAGGTTTTTCATTTTGGTCAAATATTTTAAGTAAGGAATCTCAGAATGAGATGTATTTGGGATAGAGGGTAAAGGGTTTTTATGGCATCAGATGGTGTATCCTGTTGTTCAGAATCTTTCCAACCCCATTAATTTGCTATCTTTTTTTTTTTTTAAGTGATGGTGTTTAATATGCGACTTTATACCTTTTTTTTTTTTTCCTCCTGGTCTAGAGTCTTCCATAAAAACAAGCATCCAGCAAGGAGTGGGCATTTTCTGCCCCTCTGTGGAGGTAATTGAAAGGAATGAAGAAAGAGGTGGCATAGGGGTGCCTAGCTCCAATTACCAGAAAATGTAGTGTTTAGACTGGAATGGCATTATCAAAGTAGATATTTGGGATTCTGATTAGGTGATAAAACTTTCCAACCTCAATTTAAAATGTAGGAGACTTCTGGAAGGTCTACTTCTCTCTGGTGATGTCTCTAAAAGTAGATATTAATAGATTGAGAGGACTGTACTGTTAGATGCTAGGGTGTCTCATTAACCTAATGGGATCCAGTCTTAAAGTCGACTTCTGAGCTGATCATATGAAGCCTGAGAGAAAATGAAGAACAGTACTTAATGAGAGAACTTGCAAATGTTAGCAACCCAAACACAATGGGAAACATTTCATGTAGCATTACCAGTGAAACATGATGCTTTTAACATAGTGATTGGACTCTTAGGGTAATACTTCCTTTGGGCTTGCAGGATATTTGACCTTGCTTAGGGTGTACCAGTATTTTATGCTTTACTTCCTGGCTTCTTGCAGTCCTTTATTTTGCATACCTGACTCTGAGAATGGTTTTAACTGGCTGCCTGGACAAGAAAGCAGACCAAGCATAGTGATGTTGGTCCAGATAAAATAAGTCACCATGAGGTCTCTATTTGGTCAGCTGCACCTCACTCCCAACCTTGGCTTCAACTGTGGTGTCACACCTAGACTTAGCATATAAAAATGAGAGAAGACTTTGAGACATATTGGTTCCAGACTCTAATATTGAGCCATATTGGTTCACTTTGAGCCATATTTGTTCTAGGCTCTTTGAGCCATATTGGTCCTAGACCCTAACCATTGATCTAAAATTTTCAGAAAGGGATCTCTTTTTATATGCTGTGCTTGGAAAAAAAATTTAGGAACATGTTCATCTATGAGAATGTTTGAAATATGGGCTGTATTCATGGCACCATGTTACTACTTTTTTTCCATACTTAAAAACCAGGAGTTTGAATTAGGTCAGTGATTCTTTTTGTTCCATTTGTTGAACGTTATTTAAAATATTTTGTATACCAAGCTGTGTAGTGACCCTTTTTTCTACTTTTTAATAACGTAAAAACATACAAAATTGCTGGTCAAAGTTTACCATGAGTACAAATTACTCTTCCTCTACACTGGTTGATTCCTCTTCCTCTACACTGGTTGATTCCCCTTTCCAATAAAACAACTTATTCATAGATCTGTACCATTTTGTCCAGTCTTAATGAAACAATGACATTCATTCTCAGATCTTCATTACTGCTTCCACTGGTCCCTTAAGATCTACGGAGCTAGAATTAGGAAATCATTAACTATTAAGTTAGTTTTTGAGGTTCCTTCTGGGACTGTGATATTCCTTTTTGTTTGTTTGTTTTTGTTTTTGTTTTTTGAGACGGAGTCCCGCTTTGTCGCCCAGGCTGGAGTGCAGTGGCGCCATCTCGGCTCACCGCAAGCTCCGCCTCCCGGGTTCCTGCCATTCTCCTGCCTCAGCCTCCCAAGTAGCTGGGACTACAGGCGCCCACCGCCATGCCCAGCTAATTTTTTGTATTTTTAGTAGAGACAGGGTTTCACCGTGTTAGTCAGGATGGTCTCCATCTCCTGACCTCGTGATATACCCGACTTGGCCTCCCAAAGTGCTAGGATTACAAGAGCGAGCCACCGCGCCCGACCGGGGACTATGATGTTCTGTGACTATATCTAAATTTGTCTTCTAATTTGTTTTCATGGACAGTGTCCTTCTGGCCAAGGAAGAGATCAAAGCATCAAATTAACTATTACTCATTAATTATGGTCTGCAAAAGAAATTGAGTGAATGAATGCTTACTTTTCCAAATGCTGAAATACAGTTACTTTCTCATAGCACTTTTTCTACTTTTTAAAGTGTATTTTTTAATCCTCTAATTCTGAATAAGCTCTGAGTACTTGAAGGCTTCAGAGGACCTAACTGCTATTACAGCTTTGGAAGATGCTTCAGCTTGTCTCCTAATGAGATGTGAAAATAACCAGTGTAAAGAAAAAAGTATATATACATATATGTATATATACATAAGTACATATATGTGCATATATGTATACATATATATGTACTGCACTTCCAGTCACATAAAAAGTATAGCACCTACAATTATGTACTTGATAATGATAATAAATGACTTTGTTACTAGTTTATTTATTTACTGTTCTATACTTTTTGATCATTACTTTAGAGTGTACTTGTTATTAGAAAAAAAAAGCTAGCTATAAAACACCTCAGGCAGTTCTTTCAGGAGGTGTTCCAGAAGGCATTGTTATAAGAGGAGACGACAGCTCCGTGCATGTTATTGCCTCTGAAGACTTTCCAGTGGGATAAGATGTGAAGTTAGAAGACAGTTTTATTGATGACTCTGACTCTGTGTAGGCCTAGGCTAATGTGTATGTTTGTGTCTTCATTTTTAACAAAAAGGTTTAAAAACCAAAAAAAAAAAATTAGAGTTATAAATAAGACAAATCTTATAGAATAAGTATAAAAGGAAAATATATTTTTGTAGAGATTTATGTGTTTGTGTTTTAAGCCAAGTATCATTCTAAAAGAGTCAAATTCTTTAAAATTATAAGTTTATGAAGTAACAAGTTACAGTAAGCTAAGGTTGATTTATTATTGGAGAAAGAAAAATATTTTTAAAATAAATTTGGTGTAGCCTAAGTGTGGTGTTTATACAGGAGCCTACAATAATGTCTTAGACCTTCACTTTTACTTACCACTCACTGACTTGCCCAGAAAAACTTCCAGTCCTGCAAGCTCCATATAGTGCCCTATAGATCTATACCAGTTGAAATCTTTTATACTGTATTTTTACCGTTTCTTCTCTATGTTCACATATGTTTAGATACACAAATACTTACTATTTTATGACAGATTCCTATAATATTCAGTATAGTAGCATGCTGTGTAGGTTTGTAGGCTGGGAGCAATAGGCTGTGCCATACAGCCTAGGTGAATAGTAGGTATGTAATAGGATATTCTATGTACGTTTGTGTAAGTACACCATATCACGTTCACATAGTGATGAAATCACCTAATGCATTTCTCGGAACATATCCTAGTCATTAAGCAACACTTGACTGTATTATATTAACTAGTGTAAAGATACATATATATATATATATATATATAGTTTTATGTGTGTGTGTGTGTGTGTGTGTGTGTGTGTGTGTGTGTGTGTGTGTATTATTAAGAGCAGATGGAACTGTCCCTTAGATGGACTGTTAGGAAAGCACCAAGTCACTTCAATATAGGAGTGTTGTGCCAGCTCAATTGATGAAACCATTTCCCTGGAAAGTCCTCCTGTGTTGCATTTGAGGAATATGCAACTAGGGCTGAAAATTATTGTTTTCCCTAAGGGGCTTCTGACCTTAATGGGCATCAGGATCTCCTGGAGGGTTTATTAAAACAGACTTCTGGGTGCCACCTCAGAGTTTCTGATTTAGTAGGTCTGCAGATGGGACTGAAAGTTTGCATTTCTATCATGCTCTCAGTTACTGCCGGACTCTAAAACTCTACTGTTTCTTGTTGTGTGCAATGATACTGGATACTGGTTTTTCCTAGCTGACTTCTTTTTTCTGGTAAGGAATTTCAACTTTTTTTTTTTTTGTCTGTAATACTGTCTGGCCCTTTCCCAATGCTCAGTCATAATCCCTGCCAGTTTGACTCAGCACCTGTCAGTCCCAGATTGGATTAACTACACACATCTTTAGCTCCCTGTCTTAGTCCCCTTTCCTGGGAGCGACATGTTCTTTGTAGGCACACATGAGTGCCATCTCCCCAGGCCATGTTCTGACAGCATAGAGAAACTGTGTGAACTTAGACAAGCCATTAATGTGTCTGATCCTAGGTTTCCTCATTGGTTCAAGGAAAGATTTTCTGGTGTTAGGTGGAGCTTTGAAGTGGATATTGGTGCTGTTATTTGGTGGCCAGTAGTCAATAAGAAATGCTCGTGAGTTTCTAAAGCCATTTTGTCTCCATGAACTGGGTAGAACTGTACCACAAGGCAACAGAGAAAGCCTAAGATCTTCAATTGTCCTGCGCTTCAACAGCCTGAGGACCATCAGTCTCCTTGACTCCCAGGAGCCAACCATGTACCCTATTCCTACACCAGCTCTGTGCTTTACCCAACCCTCTCCTGTATCTCTACTCTCAACCTAGAGATCTCATCTGATTCCATGGCTTCAAATACCACCTATACAGTGATGATTTGTGTGTGTCTGGGTTTGGCTCTGACCTCTCTTCTGAGCTCCAGAATCGTATGTATATTCTGCGGCCAATTCAGCATCTCCACTTGGATGTCTAAATTTAACCTGGCCAAAAATCAACCCTTGATAGACATACCTGAATGCTTTCCTCCAAAAAGAAAATTTGGGCATCATTTCTCAGGCCAAAAACCTAGATTCTTATTATCTTAAACTCTTCTTCTTTTTTTCCCCCTCAAATATCTCCTATCAAATTCATAATACATTTTTAGGTTTTTCTATAAAATATGTTTGAATCTGCTTATTATATCTCCAATGCTACAACTTTGGACAAAACCACTGTCATCTTTTCCCTGGATATGACAGTGACCTCCTGATTGGTGTTTTCGGTCAATTCTTGCCCCCTTCTTCACATAGAAGCTGAATTGGCATTTCTAAGTTTGATAAAATGTTCTGTTTATGAGACTTCAGTGGCTTCCCATTAAATTCCAAACATTTTACGACTTTTAAGACTCCATTTCAGTGGTTCCAATAATCATCGTGTATCATAATTACCTAAAGAGCTTATATGTGTGTGTGTGTGTATGTGTGTATTTATTGCTTCCAGATTGCAAACCTATACAGCATCTTGACGTGTATATGTTGAGATCCCATCTCCAGATATAGAGATTCATTTGGTCTTGGGTAAGACTCAGCATAAGTAGATTAAATGCTCCTACAGATGATTCTAATATATAACTAGGATTGAGGATTACTGTTCTCTTCAAGAGGCCACTGATCTTAGTAGGCATCAAAATCCCCTGAAAGCCTTGCTGGGATTTCTGGGCACCACCACAGAGTTTCTGACTCAGTACGTCTGTAGAGGGGCCCGAAAGTTTGCATTTCTAACAGTTCCCATATGATGCTACATTTTGAGAGCCACTGTTCTATAAGATCTGGTTTCAGTATACTTCCTTGATGTCATTTCCCCTTGACTGCTTACTTCGTTTACTGTATTTAGCCATTCTGGTCTTTTTGTCTTTCAAACTATTTTTTTCCTGCCTCTGGCCTTTTGGATTAGCTATTCTTCTGTAAGAATATTATTTTCTGGACTTTTATAATAAATAGGGGTTCATATTCATTATTTGAGTGTTAATTTAAATTGTATTTCCTCAAAAAGGATTTTCCTGACCATTCTAGCTAAAGCAGAAGCCCTAATTACTCTACCATATCTTGGTGCTTTTGATATTCTCTTTAGCCATTATTGGCATCTCGAGTTTATCTTAAAGTTTTTATTTACATTCATTGTTGGGGAGGTCATGGGTCTACTGAGGACAAGAACTCTTTCCTTTGGTTTTTAACAATTCTTCGCATACAGTGTATACAATCAAATTAATATTGATGGACTGATTGGTATGGATTTTGGAATGGAGAATTGAATACTACTCTTGAGAGGTGAATTGGGGGCTTTTCCTTGATGATTTCAGTTTTCCCTTGTGTGTAGCTTTCATAAAATAAAGACAGTGTTATGAACTTGAAAGTTTTTGAGGTACCTAAGATTTTATGTAAATCAATTTCATCCTCCTGAGTAGTGTTTTTATGCTTTTGTTTTCATAAGTTCCTTTTCCCTCTCATTTTCCATCTCATCTACTCACATACAAGCTAGCGAAGGAGAAGCAGCATCTGTTTTTTTTTTTTTTTTTTTTTTTTAGTTTTTATTTTTAATTGACAAACAATAATTGCGTGTATTTATGGGGTAAAAGTAGTATTTCCTTATGTGTATACACCATAGAATGATAAAATCAGAGTAATCAACATATTAATTGCTTCAAATATTTATCATTTCCTTGTGGTGAGAATATTTAAATACTCTCTTTTAGCTACTTTGAAATTATCTTGACCAAATCCTCACTTGAGTTCAACGTAATAGTAGATATATAGTGTGTCTCTTAAATTAATTTATTCCTGCTAAGCAACAGAAACCAATACAAATTAGCACGGAAACTTGTTTTTTTTTTTTTTTTTTTTTTTTTTTAAGAGAGAATTAAAAAAAAAAAAAGAGATCATAAAAATATCCTTGGGATTATTTCCTCGGACAAAAACAAAATATGTGTATATACTGACTTTTCAGTCAGTGTTACTACTGCAGCAACTTGTAGTTCCCTGAGCACTGGCCACATGTACATTACTTGTTTAATGTCCTGTTTCTCCTCTGAAATAAAGTGGAAATTCCATGAGAGTGGGGACTATGTCTGTCATGCTTACTTCTCTATCCACAAATCCAGGCACTACATCTCATGTGGTAGGTGCTCTGATGACAGTATTACTGACTGAATGAAGACACAGAACATAAATTTGATGACACTACACTCTGCTCTCTATCGCCCTCTAGGTTTCAGGATTCTTAGTTGGATGAATTCTTCCTCTGGGTAGAATCCCTCTCCTTCCTTCCTCTTGGTACCTACCCAGAACTCTGCCTTGTAACCCTGTGCTTCTTTTAGTTTCTTCGTAATGGAATGTCAGGAGGGTTCTCAAGCCAAGTACAGAAAGCCATGCCTCTTTGGTTTCTGGATTGTTTGACTTCTTTTCGACAAGTATTGTTTTTTCTAACTTTTGTTCCTCTGGGAAACTTCCAGGATTCTTTATTTTTCTGTGACCAAATTTTTACTCTCTCTGCTTCTTGGGAGGATATAAATAGATTGACATCTAGATAGAAGTTGGCTGAGTCACTGATTCCTTCAATAGGTATTTTTGAGCACCTACTGTGTACATGATACTTTCATTGTTGTGGATGCAACAGTGAGCAAAAGCAGGCATAGTGTTTGCCCCCATGAGATTAGAGTGGGAAATACAGGTGTTACTCTTTTAAAAGTCACCAAACTAAGTGAATAATAAGCTGGCATAAATGCTATAAAGAAAAGGTATGCTGCTTTTTGAAATAAGTAACAGTGTTATCTGACCTAGGCTAAGGGTCAAGGAAGGTTTCTCTAAGGAAATGCTAGTTGAGCTGAACTTTTAAGGATGAAGAGGAGTTCCCTAGATAAAGTACTTGTCAAGCCCATTTTGAGAAGTAAGAGCACAAGGAGACCACAGGGCCAGATTGTCAGGGCTGGCTGAGATAATGTTTGATTTTTAGAAGAAAACTATTCTGCTACAATTGTCCTCTTGAGCTACCATAGATGTTTTATCATAATGCTAATACTAGTTAAAATTGATGAATACTAACTATTGTGTTCCAAGCAAAGATCTGTGCTTTATAGGAATCATCTTAATCTTGTCAACAATTGCTACTTACAGATTAGAAATCCAGAGAGTTATTTTATCCTGTGTTTCACTGAAGACCCAGATACCTGCATTCAGAACCTGTGCTTTTGACCATTATTTTATCCTGGTTCACAGTAGTCATTCCTAATATTTGAGATAGTGTTGGCAGCTTGGATTGAAACATAGATACATATGTGGATTCCTCTCTCTCTCTCTCTCTACATATATATACTCTCTCTATATATAAAATGTGTGTAGTGTATACAAAGGTATGCATGTGTATGTGGTTATATAAAAGTCCTTGTGGGTATTTTGATGTGTACACAGCAAAAACCTACATGGACTCACACACACACACACACACACATATTTCATTAGTATAGTTTATTAATTACTAATTAGTAGACGTTTGTATGTATATTTATATTATATATATTTATTAGTATATTTTGAGGAAAATTTAATTTAAGGATTTTTCAATCAAGCAATTTAACAATGAAAAAAAAAAAAGCCAAATGGGATAGCTAGTTGAGAATTAGTAATTAATAAGTGGAACTGAGCTGTTTTCTATCAAATTTTGGTACCCTAACTTCAGCAGGTGAGTGAATTTCGTTAGAGCAAGTGAAAATCTTATGCGGCTGGCCTTATCCTCCACTGCTAAAGCAACTCATCTCCATCTACGGTAGCTGCTTATAGCTTTAAATAGCACAACCCTGGACTCTCTCTGCCAACTTTTCTCAAGCCAGCCAGGGTTATGGTGGGGCCAGGGTAGTACTGACTATGCTGTCTGTGCAAGGCCAGGGAAGAGGCCAGGGAAGGGGTTAGTGAATTGGCCAGCTGCCTGGGCACCGGTGTAGGGAAGCCATGGAGCAGCACAGCAATTTCCTGCTTTGGGTAAAGCCCTTGAAGGGCTAGTGCTGGCTAATCCCAGACTTTTAAATTCTTTTGTGATACCTCACTGGCCCCTCTCTACCGCCTTGTTTTTCTTAAGGGGGAATTTGATTTGTGCTATTCACAGGTACAGGGGGATGATTTAAGAGGATCGTAACTCTCTTCCCTGCCAGTTCAGAGTCATTTTGTCTGGAATTTCCACTGCTAGAAAATGCAAATGTCACACTGTTTAGTTGTAAGTTTCTAGCTTCGATCAAATCACTTAAGTAATTCAGTAAACTTGCTTCTGAGGGCTACTAAGTGGATGGGAGAAAGGACAGGTAAGGGGGACTGTGAGCAAGAAGCATAGCTCAGGAAGGGTGTGAAAGGCTTTGAGCAAAGCCTAGGAAAACAGATCATTAGGAGGAGAGAAACAAAAGAAAAAGACCATAAATTTTTTGTTCTTTACAGTTTTACTTAAGTTTCATCTTGCCTTTGCTCATTTTTCTTTCTTTGGAGAGTGAGGTGAAAAGAAGGTAAGCAAATGTATTCTTAAAAGTTTATTTTAAGTGTCAGTTCTATCAAGATGATTAAACTATTCCATCCTAAAGCATGACTTACATGTCTACTGCTATATACTAGCTTGTCTTCTGAGTTGTCCTAATTGCGTTAGTGGTGATTTTATTTTATCTTATTTTTTAGCTTCAAATGTCCCTCTAATAATTGGTGGAGTTTCAGGGAAAAGTCTGAGGACAAGGATTTTTTCTAAGTTGTATCAGTGTGGTGGAGCACTTTCTCATAGAAGAAGGATTTGTCTGTCCTGACTAAATAGAAGTGGGGTCTTTAGGCTCTACCTGTTTTGACCCTTAATAATTTGGAGCAGTTTTCCTTCCCAGTGTGATACTTGGACCATTCTGGAGCTGTGAGTGCACCTAACAGGTGAATGAAGAGATCTGGGTTTTAGTCACAGAACTACAGGGTCCTTGGCTGTTATAGAATCATACTTATTGTTTTATAGATGAAGAAACTGGTTCCCAGAGAAGTTGAATCATGGAATCAGTGTCACACATTTCTAATTAGCAGTAGAGAAAGAACCAGATCCCAGGTATCACAACTGCTGTCTCTGATATTTTTCCTACCTAGCACCTGGTTATGAATCCACAGTACTTCAAAGAGGTCTCAGGGAAGCTTCCTATTCTGTCCAGTTCTATTTCTTTTTCCCTTCAGTTGACTCAAATGTTTGGTTTGGCAATATAAAATTATGACCCATTTCAGTATTTTATTTGAGCTGGCTGCCATATACCTCATGAAGCATATGCCAGTTATATACTTTAGAAAATACATACGAAACTAACAATGAAGATTTTATTTAATATCAGTGAAGAGAAGCTACTGGTTAAGGGCACAGACTCTGGAGTTAGTCTGAATCTCAGCTTTACCACATACCAGGTATAAAACCATTCTAAGTTTCTGCTTCCTCATTAGTAAAATGGTGATAATAATATTAATAATAATTAATAATAATAATGAAGCCTGATTCATGGGTTACTGTGAACAATAAATGATTAAACAGTATAGTACCTAGGACATTACAAAAATTCAATGATATTATTATTCTTTTTAGATGTATTCTGTTGTTATACAGCACTGTTATTGCCTCAACTTTAAAAATCATAGACCATTCCCAACATGTGTATATTTAGAAAATATCTAGTGTTGTTTGCACAAAGAAACAGCAATGTATGACATTCCGAGTATCAAGTGTGTACAGGTACTTGCATACCTTCCTACCTTTCTCCTGCCTGTCTTCCTACCTTCCTATAATTCTTCTCTTTGTCTTTTTATTGAAGGCTCTCCTTTTTAGCTCTTTCTGAAAGGATTTCAGGAGACCACATGTCAGGACAATACCAGCTAAGTAATTTAAGGAGGGTTCAGAACAAAGGAAGCTAAAAGTAACCTTTTCAAGTATATGAACTAAACAAAATTAAACACTTGGGAAATAAGGATTGCTCTAAAGTTTTTGGCAGTTGAAGCCTAAAAGGGAAATACATTAGGTTATATAGTTTTAGTTTCCTAACAATAGAAAAGAATAAACATTAGATCTTTAGAGGCAAATTATTTATTTTTTCCCCAATAGGGTCAAATTCAAGTTACAATAATTGTAGATCAATTTACATACATTAAAATTTGACCAATAAATCATATTTGATAAATAGACTTATAATCTTGCATTTGTAAGGCACATTTTCATGTTATTTTCATCTTTTAATATGATATAATTATAATCAGGTCATATGTTAAAGATATTGTTCACCTCATGCATGGAAATAATTAAATGTCAAAATGAGTCATTTTGAGTGGGTTGCATATTGTTAAGTTCATTAATTTTTTTGAATTAACAGAGGCAATAGAGATGAGTCATACAATTATTTAAAAAACTATTTAAAAGTTTTAAATATAGATCTTTGTTTTTAATCTTAATTAAAATGTAATGTATAGTATTGTTTCACATGTTATGCTGGGCAGACAATACGTTTTCTATATATTTCTTTATATTTCATTTTAATTTGAGTGACATTTGCATATAATTATACTGTTTGGTTTAATTTGTTTTTTTTTTTTTTTTTTTTTTTTTGAGACGGAGTGTCGCTCTGTCACCCAGGCTGGAGTGCAGTGGCCGGATCTCTGCTCACTGCAAGCTCCGCCTCCCGGGTTTACGCCATTCTCCTGGCTCAGCCTCCCGAGTAGCTGGGACTACAGGCGCTTGCCACCTCGCCCGGCTAGTTTTTTGTACTTTTTAGTAGAGACGGGGTTTCACCGTGTTAGCCGGGATGGTCTCGATCTCCTGACCTCGTGATCCGCCCGTCTCGGCCTCCCAAAGTGCTGGGATTACAGGCTTGAGCCACCGCACCCGGCCGGTTTAATTTGTTTTCATAATACTGGAAAATAAAATGCCTGTCAAATATATGAGATAGCAGTATCCTCAGGGGTTTTTGTTTTTTGATGTTAATTGTGTTAACAGGAAGGAACTTTATAAATTATGCTTTACAGAAATAAACAGAGAGGTATTGCTGTGGGTGTGTAATTGTAAAAATAAAGTTTAAGGAAATTATTTCCTTGAAATTTACTGGACATTGAAAGTTTTTCTTTGTTTTCATGCACATGTTAAGTGTAGATTGTATACTGTGCTTTGCTTACTTTTTCTTTCTTTTCATATTTACCTTTGGAATAGTAAATTCTTAACTCTTGCTGATATGAGAGATTATTGGGTAATATCTAAGACTCTTATAAAGTTAAAAATTAGGTTAATTTCAGACATAATTTCTTATATTTATTTTGATAGAAGAGACTAGTCTAAAAATAAGTCTATTATTTTCTTTCTCGTGGGGTTAAGATTCATGTTTTATATTTTTATGACTGAAAACAATACTGTTAAACAGTTGCTGGTGTTAGGAAACTAGCTCACTTTGGTACTGGCTCAGTCTTAGGTATTTTTTTTCCTTTTCTCAAACACTGTCTGAAGTTAATGCATTAACTTTAATAAGGTTATAACCTCTGAAAATGTTTTAAGCATTTTTAACACTGTCAGAAATGAAGATTGTTCTTTTTTTGTTGGTTATGATTATTTCTGTATAAAGCTGTTATACAAGGTGTAGTGATTGAATAGAACAGAATCTGTGTGTGGGAGACTTAAATATTCCACTTGATGGTAAGTATAGTCACGCTGTGTTTAATCTAAAGTTAGTCATAAAAAATGGTCTAATTGCAGAGGTTCACTCTTTGTTCACCACAGTAGTTGATGTGACTTGTAGACTTTGCGGGTAACCTCTGTTCCTGGCCTCTGAGTTTCCTCTCACTTAAGTGTTCTTTCTGTGAAAGTGTCCTCAACAAGCAAGGGTCTGTCATCTCATGAGGATTGTAACCAGGATGATGTAGTAGGTGCTATTTCATCGATTGTGTGGAAAGAGCACATTTCATGGAAGTGAAAAGTAAGTTGACTGGGGAGAAACTAATTGGATTAGGTTTTATTTAGTGAGTTTGCAAACTTGACCAGGTGCTAAAAAGATCAAGATCTTGTTGTAAATATTGAGGATGAAATTTGTCCTACCACACCTACTCAGAAGGTCAATGGTGGGAGGAAAAGTTTTCAGTCTTTTTTTTCAATTATGGATTTGTGTGTAGGAGAAAGGATGTACCATTTCCGATTTGATTGTGAAATGTCCTTCCCTTGGGGTTCATCTTCTTTCACTGTATCAGTTCCAGCAATTTAACCTGCCATCTCAATTAAGGTTCATTCCTGTAGAAGTCTGTCATGTTTTTACTTGAAATTCTTGAGTTCTCCTTGCTTGTTTGGTTAAGGAACATATACAGCTCTTTTTATTGGGATGTTTTGGAGCCACTTCAATTAGAAATCTAGATATTCTGATCTTATTCCAGAGATCTGAGTAGATCAGTACTTAGTAAAATGGCCCGGAAACTTGTTGAAATTATTTTATTTGCTTACTGAAAGCATTCATTTATATGTAGGTTACTATGGCTAGATTTTCCTGGTAACTGCTCTTTATTATAATAATGGGGATAGCTAATTAAAAGATATGATTAACTTCAATTAAATTAGAGGTGATTATTGACAAAGACAGAATTTAACATAAGCTGGAGGCAATGTATACTATTTGGGGTACTTTTATGTATAACATAATAAATAGTCACTTTCAAAAATGTTTCTTGTAGGATTTATTTTTGGAACAATTTCAAGTAAGTCTAGCTTTCACAATGAAAATAATATAAACTGACTTTTATTGAGTTCTGATTACATTCTACACACTATGCTAAATACTTTATATGTTTTTTAATCCTGGAAACAACTCAGTGATTTTGGAACAAACTTCTCACTGCTTTTAACACTTTTTGAAACTGATTTCATAAGATCCCCGATATTAATATTTTTAAGAGATTGTGATTATTGGAAAAGTAGAGAAAAGAGGTTGTTAACTGCATAGAACTAGTTTTAAAATGCTAGGGCCTCGCTTACCTGATGTAAAGATTGTAAATATTGACCCCGCACTGTGGCTCATGCCTGTAATCTCAGCACTTTGGGCGGCTGAGGCGGGCGGATCACTTGAGGTCAGGAGTTCGAGATCAGCCTGGCCAACATGGTGAAACCCTGTCTCTACTAAAACTACAAAAGTTATCCAGGAGTGGTGGCAGGAACCTGTAGTATCAGCTACTCTGGAGGCTGAGGCAGGAGCATCACTTGAACGGGGGAGATGGAGATTGCAGTGAGCCAAGATCATACCACTACACTCCATCCTGGGCAACTGAGTGAGACTCTATCTCAAACAAACAAACAAACAAAAAACAAAACACACACACACACACACACACACACACACACACAGGAGATTGTAAATATTTGAATTAATTTTTAAATGCTGTTAAGTAGTCATTAATTTGGATTACTTTTTAAATTTTATTTTAGTTTTACCCTTGAGGTTTATCTGTGTGTAAGAAGCTATGTTAAATGTTTTGGTGAGGATATATATTACTTAAACATGGGGCTTACTCACAAAACGTTTACTATCCAGTAGTGAATACTAATGACAGGATGAGTCTAGGTGGAAGTATAGACAAGTATGTGGCATAGCTGGTAGATTGACTGAGTGAGCTTGGAGAAGCCTAGCTGGATAAAAATCTAACAAACTTTTTGTGAGAGAGTTTACCTCAGAGAAGAAGAGCCAGCTATTTTTAGCTTGATTTGGTCTTGGACATTGAGACAGAGCAATTCTGAGCATAGGATAATGTTTGTTTTTCATATTTTTATAATACTCCCACCCTCAATAGATTCATGTGTGAGCCCCATGCAAACAAAGGCGAGCATCTAAATACAAACTGTAGTGAGAGAAGCCTTATTCACCAATACATGGGAAACATGACTTGAAGTCTCCTAGAAGTGCTTGTAACTTGTATGGGCCTAGTAATCCTGTATCAGCAGGTGCAAGAGTTGGTGACATTGAAGTTATTACTATTCAGGGGACCCATCAGAGCCCATAGATGGATAAGGCCTGGTGACAACATAGGGGTTATAGAAATAACTGTTATACCAATTAAATTGAGAGGGGTTACTGAGAGAGAGAGAGAGAAGGAGAGGGGGGAGAGAGAGAGGGAGACGGGGAGAGGAAGAAGGAGAGAGATGAAAATTCAGAGAACAGAATAGAAGGATTAATCTCATCCTAGAAGTCAAGGAAGACTTTTAAGAGGACGGCCTTAAATAATATTTATCCTCAGTGAAATAACTCAGAAATAGAAAACCAAATACTGCATATTCTCACTTATAAATAGGAGCTAAACAATGGATACACGTGTTTACGCTAATAACAGACGCCGGGGACTCTAAAAGAGGAAGGATGGGAGGGGAGTGAGGATTTAAAAATTACCTATTGGGTACAATGTTCTCTATTTGGGTGATGGGTACACTGGAAGCCCAAATCTTACCAATATGCAATATATTTATGTAAAAAAAAAACTGCAGGAAAAAAAGAAAATAATATTTAAGATTTAAGCATACAGAGACAGGGAAGAGGGAAAGCTAGTGTCCATATGAAGGGAAATCTGAAAGTAAAGATATGGACATGACAAGTATGGGGAAGGGAAGAAGTTCAAACATTAATTTGGCTTCATCATAGAACATGAAAAGAGCTTTGGAGTGTCAATAAGTAAGAGTCTCCTGATCAGAATTTTACTCAAGAAGGTTAATCAGTTAGATGGTGGGGAGTGAAATGGAAGTGGAAATATAGTGGTGGGCAGTAGTTTGGAGGCTACTGCAATAACTACATAATAGACAGTATAATGAGGAAGTATAACAGTAGCTGTGATCATTGAAAAGGGAAAGATGATATAACATAATTGAGTGGAATTCCTAAGATATGCCAACTGCTGCGAATGAAGAGGGAAGAAAACAGTGTGTGTAGGGGATCAAAGATGAGTTGAAAAGTTTTGAGCTGGCATGATCAAGAAATATGGAAAACAGAATAGGTAAAGTAGAAAACACAAATTCTCTATAAGACACATTGTGTGTGAACTGTCAACAGGATGTGCAGGCAGAGATGTTTAGCAGACAGGAGATGGGGGTTGTGGGTACTCTCCAGAGACAGTACATGGCTAGGGACAGGAATTTGGAAGACATGGAACTTTTAAAGGAGGTAACTGAAGCTGAGACAATAGATAGAACTAAGGAGTGTTTGGAGAGGAGAGCTGAAGTATGAAGTCTTGAAGATATATTTTTAAGAGCATTTTAAGGCTGACTGGAGGATGCAGAAATTTCCCATGTACCCTCTGCCTCCACACGTGAAGAGAATACCCACTTTTTGGAGAACAGGAGGAGGAGAAGCCAGAAGAGACAAAAAGAAGTGGCTGAGCCAAGGAAGCAAAACTTCAAGAGTAGGATGCTCATAGAAAAAAAGAATATAAATGTTAGGGTCAAGTTTATTTTTTTATTTATACTTTTAATTTTTGTGGGTACATAGTAGGTGTATGTATTTATGGGGGGCATGAGATATTTTGATACAGGCCTGCAAGGTGAAATAAGCACATTATGGAGAATGGGTTCTCCATCCCCTCAAGCATTTATCCTTTGAGTTACAAATAATCCAGTTGTATGAACTCTTTAAGTTATATTAAAATATACAATTTAGTTATTATTGACTATAGTCACCTCGTTGTGCTGTGCTATCAAATAGTAGGTCTTATTTATTTATTCAGTTATTTTTGAGATGGAGTCTTGCTCTGTCACCCAGGCTGGAGTGCAGTGGCACCATCTTGGCTCACTGCAACCTCTGCCTCCCCGGTTCAAGCGATTTTTCTGCCTCAGCCTCCTGAGTAGCTGGGACTACAGACATGTGCCACCACCCTGGCTAGTTTTGTATTTTTAGTAGAGACAGGGTTTCACCGTATTGGCCAGGCTGGTCTTGAACTCCTGACCTCAAGTGATCCGCCCGCCTCATGATCTGCCTGCCTCGGCCTCCTGAAGTGCAGGGATTACAGGTGTGAGACACCGCACCCAGCCAGGTCTTGTTTATTCTTTCTACTTATTTTTTGTACCAATTTACGAACCCAACTCCCCACAACCGTCCTAGTACCCTTCCCAGCCTCTGGTAATCATCCTTCTATTTTCTACATCCATGAGTTCAATTGTTTTGATTTTTAGATTCTACAAATAAGTGAGAACATATGATGTTTGCTTTTCTGTTCCTGGCTTATTTCACTTAACATAATGATCTCCAGTTGCATCCATGTTGTTGCAAATGACAAGATCTCATTCTTTTTCATAACTGAACAGTACTCAATTGTGTATATGTGCCACATTTTCTTTATTCATTCATCTGTTGATGGGAACTTAGGTTGCTTCTAAATATTAGTTATTGTAAACAGTGCTGCAGCAAACATAGGAGTGCAGATCTCTCTCTGATATACTGATATCCTTTCTTTTGGGTATATACCCAGCAGTAGGATTGTTGGATCATATGGTAGCTCTATTTTTAGTTTTTTTGAGAAACCTCCAAACTGTTCTCCATTGTGGTTATACTAATTTACATTCCCATTAACAGTGTGCAAGGGTTTCCTTTTCTCCATATCCTCACCAGCATTTGTTACTGCCATTTGGGTATAAGTCATTTTAACTGAGGTAAGATAATATTTCATTGTAGTTTTAATTTGCATTTCTCTGATGATCAGTGATGTTGAGCACTTTTTCATATGTCCGTTTGCCATTTGTCTGTCTTCTTTTGAGAAATGTCTATTTAAATCTTTTCCCCATTTTTTGGATCAGATTATTATATTTTTTTTCCCTGTAGAGTTGTTTGAGCTCCTCATATATTCTAGTTATTAATCTCTTGTCAGATGGGCAGTTTGCAAATATTTTCTCCCATTCTGTGAGTCATCTTTTCACTTTGCTGTGCAGAAACTTTTTAAGTTGATGTGATCCCATTTGTCCATTTTTTCTTTGGTTGCCTGTGCTTGTGGGATATTGATCAAGAATTTTTTGTCCAGATCACTATCCTGGAGATTTTCTCCAATGTTTCCTTGTAACAGTTTCATAATTTGAGCTCTTAGATTTAAGTCTTTAATCCATTTTGATTTGATTTTTTTCATATGGAGAGAGATACGGGTCTGCTTTTATTCTTCTGCATATGGATATTCAGTTTTCCCAGCATCATTTATTGAAGAGGCTGTCTTTTCCCCATTGTATGTTGTTGGAACTTTTGTAGAAAATGAGTTCACTGTGTGTGTATGGATTTGTTTCTGGGTTCTCTATTCTCTTCCACTGGTCTCTATATCTGATTTTATGCCAGTATCATGCTGTTTTGGTTATCACAGCTCTGTAGTGTAATTTGAAGTCAGATTATGTGATTTTTTCAGTTTTGTTTTTTGTTTTTTTGGCTTAGGGATAACTTTGGCTATTCTGGGTCTTTTGTAGTTCCATATAAATTTTAGGATTTTTTTTTTTTTCTACTTCTGTGAAGAATGTCTATTGGTATTTTGCTGGGGGTTACATTGAACCTATAGGTTGCTTTGGGTAGGAGGGACATTTTAACAATATTGATTCTTCAAATCCATGAACACGGCATATTTTTTATGTTTTGGTGTCCTCTTCAATTTATTTCATCAGTGTTTTATAGTTTTCATTATAGAGATCTTTTATTTCTTTGATTAATTCCTAGGTACTGAATTTTATGTGTGGCTGTTGTAAATGGATTTACTTTTTTATTTCCTTTTCAGATTGTTCTCTGTTGGCATATAGAAATGCTACTAATTTTTGTATGTTATTTTTGTATCCTGCAACTTCTCTGAATTTGTGTATCATTTCTAATAGTTTTTTGGTGGAGTGTTTAGGTTTTTCCAAATATAACATCATATCATCTGCAAATAAGGGTAATTTGACCTTTTTCTTTCCAATTTGGATGCCCTTTATATCATTCTCTTTTCTGATTGCTCAAGCTAGGACTTTTAGTACTATGTTGAATAACAGTGGTGACAGTGGACAGCCTGTCATTTTCCAGATCTTAGAGGAAGGAGTTTCAGTTTTTCCTCATTTAATATGATACTGGTTGTGGGTCTGTCATATTCTACTTTTATTATGTTGAGGCATGTTCCTTCTTTACCTGATTTTTGAGAGTTTTTTTTTTTTAATCATGAAGGGATGTTGAATTTTATAAAATGCTTTTCCAACATCAATTGAAATAATCATATGATTTTTATTCTTCATTCTGTTGATATGATGTATCACACTGATTGATTTGCATATGTTAAACCATCTTTGAATCCCAGGGATAACTCCCACTTGGTCATGATGAATGGTCTTTCTAATATATTGTTAAATTTGGTTTGTTAGTATTTTTTTTTTTGAGGATGTTTGCATTGATATTCATCAGACATACTCACCTGTAGTGTGTTTTTTTTTTTTTTTTTTTTTAATGTGTCTTTTGTCTGGCTTTGGTAACAGGTTAATACTGGCCTCATAGTATGAGTTTGGAAGTATTTGCTCCTCCTTCATTTTTCAGAATAATTTGAAAAGGATTGGTATTAGTCCTTTAAATGGTTGGTAGAATTCACCAGTAAAGCCATCAGGTCCTGTGCTTTTCTTTACTGGGAGAGTTTTCATTATGGCTTCAATCTTGTTGCTTGTTATTGTTTTGTTTAGATGTTGGATTTCTTTGTGGTTCAATCTTGGTAGGTTTTATGTATCTAGGAATTTGTCCATTTGTTCTAGTTTTTCCAATTTATTGGCACATAGTTGCTCATGGCAGCCATTAATGATCTTTTGAATTTCTACACTATCTGTTGTAATGTCTGTTTTTCATTTCTGATTTTATTTGTTTGGATCTCTTCTCTTTTTTTCTTAGTTTGGCTAACGGTTCATTCATTTTGTTTAACTTTTCAAAAAACCTTTTTTTTGTTGCATTGATCTTTTGTATTTTTTTAAATTTCAATTTTATTTATTTCTGGTCTGACCTTTGTTATTTTTTTCTTCTACTAATTTTGGGTTTGCTTTGATCTTGCACTTGTAGTTCTTTAAGATGTATCATTAGATTTTTTATTTGAAGTTTTTTCTCTTTTTTGATGTAGACACTTATAGCTATAAATTTGCCTCTTAGTTCTGCTTTTGTGTATCTCAAAGGTTTTAATACATCATGTTTCCATTATCATTTGTTTCAAGAAATTTTTCAATTTCCTTCTTAATTTCTTTATTGGCCCATTGGTCATTCAGGAGCATACTGTTTGGTTTCTATGTATTTGTATAATATCTAAAATTCCTCTTGTTATTAATTTATAGTTTTATTCCATGTAGTCAGAGAAGATGCTTGATATTATTTCAATTTTTTTGAATGTTTTAAGACTTGTTTTTGACCTAACATACGGTCTATCCATGGGCATAGTAAAAGAATGTGTATTCTACAGCTCTTGGATGGAATGTTCTGTAAATATTTATTAGATCCATTTGGCCTATAGTGCAGATTAAGTCTTGGCTCAAATTTAACTTGGTAAAAAAATTATACAGTACATATTTTTTGTTAACTCATATTATGCCAAAATAGTATTCCTCCTAAGAAATTCTTATAGAATCTACTAATGAATATCTATGACTGATTGTGATTCAATAGTGATATTATAAAATTACTCCTGTTTATTAGTGAATCAGCCAGATGATATTTATAAAAACATTCCCTCGAAAATGTGATTTTTTTCTCTAACTCTTATTTTTCTTGGAAAAACTTATTGAAGAAATGAAACATTTGAATCAGAAACTCATTTAAATCATTTTTTGACTCTTCTTCCTAATGTAAAATATGACCATACTCATTGTTTTCTACAATTGCCTTGAAAAATATCTTAGAAATGTAAGATAAAAATAACTCTCAATTTTTTAGGGTATTGGTGGGAGATTTTAACCACTAACCCATTTTAACTCTCCCATTCAGTCTGCTTATAGGCCTCTAAAGAACCATTACTATGAGTGAGTCATTGCTGAGGTACTGAGACAAATCTAACACCCCAACTGTTAGCAGTAATTTATAGAGAGGAGATTTGCAGGGTCAGTGGAAGTGTGTGTGTAGGGGGACTTCTATGTTTTACTTAAATGACTTATGAATATTTTACAATATGCATGTGTTTGTTTATTGCCCTTCACAGATGTGGTTTTGAATTGTGCATGTAACTATGCATATTATAGTGTATGGTGAATGATAATTGTGCACAGTCCATGTTATTATGCATGTTACTTGCATATATTCTAAGCTAAAAATGACATACTTGATGTTAATAGAGGCATATGTGACTTAATAAATCAGCGTAAATGTATGAAAGCAGTATATGGATAGGCAGCAAGGTGTTAAATATGCAAGTCTCAAAAGAGACAAGGATGTTTGACTCTGTACTGGATATTCATAACAGGAGATTTCAAATCTTTAGTTAGAAAATACATAGCCTGTGGAGGGTTTTGTTAGGCTAACAGGATAAACACAAGAGTGGCTCCTGATTTTATGACAATCTGAAAGGGTTTCATGGATGAAGTGGTGGGATTTTTGTAGCACTTTAAATGCTCATTGAGAAACAGTGCCCTACAAACAGTGTACCAAAACAAGGTGTGTTCTCAAAATGTGTCTCTCTTATCAGTTGGAGTTTTTTGGTTGCTGGCAAGAGAAATGCTATCTGGCTAACATCGTGAAGAAATGAAATATACTGAAAACATATTAGGTAATTCACAGAAATTGAAGGCAAACTTAAACAACCAAGCTTCAAGAGCAAGAACTGGGATAGTGAGAGGACTCACAATCAAAACATAGTTCCTGGAAAATTGGAATGGTTAGGTTCCAGCTATTGTGTATGGCCCTTATCTAGATTTAAATTCTCAGCAGTGAGATTCTGATTGGACAATCTTGGATTGAGTTAGCAAGGCACAGTAACTAACAACTCATCAGAGCTACTGAGACTGAGCAGGAGTTGCCCTCTGACAGAGGCATAACATGTGGTTGCCACAAGAAGAGGAAGGGACGCTGGACAGGCAAATATAATGGACCTGCCACAGACGGTGATGGTGCTTTGTAGTTCTTTTTTAAAAAGTAAAAATAAAAAATAGATCTGAGTGGTCTCAGACTATATTTATACACACTTATATATGCAGACATACACATTAGCACATACATATTTTATATACTGCATTTAGATAATCTCTGCCACTTTTTCCTTCATTCACTATTCTTGTTGTTGATATATTGAGTGGTACACTACAGTCTTCTTTTCTCCTCTCAAAGAAAAAATTTAGAAGAAGGTGGATTAGAGGCTTTTAGTGTGCCTCAGCCACTTGGAAATAGCAAGATAGTGCATAAAGATCAACTCTGTGAACTTTAATTCAAGAAGAAAAATGAGAATCCACTGGAATCATGAAGGATATCCCAGATCCTGCAGGGGCGGGAAGAATGTGGGCAAACAGGCCCATGACAGAGACTGGCTAATAAAAGTGAGTGAAGCCCCAGTACGTGAGAGAGGCAGAAAACCTCCCTATGTGACACACTTTTCCACTGGGTATTTGAGCAACTCAGGTCAAGCAAGAACACTGTTTCTCCCAGGTCCTGGAGGTAACTTAGGGAGAGGCTTAGAGATGCTGTGAGGGAAAGACACCAGAAAAAGCTGCATGTATTTCCCTAGATGTGGGACTGAGAACAGCACACATTTTTTAACCTGGGTTCCACATAAAATCAGCCATTCTGTGGTGAGCTGGCAGGATGGCCATGTAGGCATTTTACTCTTGGGCCAGCAATTGAACTGCTTGCTTTGGTGCAGGGTAGGAGTCACCACAGCCAGAACTTTGGAAAGTGCCTCAACAGTTGGCACTGGAATTGTGCTCTTCCCCCATCACAATTCTCCTGAGTGATGAGAACTGCAGCCAGGGACAGCTTGAAAACCTGGATCTGGTCTGCAGGTGCCATTGCTGGGTGCCCCAGCCTGTTGCCCTGAGATGTTTGTGCAGCAGAGTCCTCTCTTTTCCAGAGCCAGGCAGATCTCCAGGCTCTGGAGCATCCCTTCACCTTGATCAACAGCCTAAGCCACCCCATTTTTCCTGTGCATAGATCATAGTGCAGTGGGGCCCTTTTTGCTCTATACATAAGCAGATTTCCAAGAATTTGGAGCAACTACTAACACAGACTAACAGCCTGAGTCACCCCACCTTTCCGTGTAGAGATCTGGGTACAGGGGTGCCCTCTCTGCCCCATGCCCAGGCAGATCTCCAGGCATTTGAAGTCCCCAGTTGCCTGGTTCAGCAGCCAGAATTGCCCCACTCTTTTTGTTCAGAGATGTTGGTGCAGGGACACCCTCTCCATTCCACACCCAGGCAGATTTTCAAGCATTTGGAGCACCTGCTCACCTGGAACAGCAGCCTGAGCTGCTCCACACTTCCTATGCAGAGAGATCCTGGTGCAGGATGATCCTCTCTGCTCCATGCCCAGGCAGATCTATAGCCATCTGGAGTGTCCACTTTCCAGGATTAGAAGTCTAGGCTGCCCCCCGCCATTTCCATGCAGAGAACTCAGGGCCAAGGAGGTTTCCCAGTTTCATGCCTACCGATACCTCTGGGTAGTTGGTGGCTGCCCACTGGATTCTCTCTCAGCACTGGTGCATGTGCCTGCCATCAGGGGACCTGTAGGTGTACTTGTCCATCTTGCCCTTCCCCTCTACCCTCTCCTCCCAGGGCTGAGGAGGGAGCTTGGACCACTGTGCTTTCCAGGAGTCAGCCCATTTCCTGGGTCAGGAGAGAGCTGTTACCAGTAAGCAAGGATCAAGCATATACCCAGCCTTATTGGCCATAGCCGGCTCTTACCCATAATCACCATCTACTGACTTGCAGGTCAAACTGCATATCCCAGTATAAAAATCTACCAAAAGAAGTGCATGGTGCTATAAGGTCAAGGTCAAAAGACCCTACCCAGCATTCTCTTCAGTCACACACTCTAAGGAAGAGGGTAAAGAGACAGGGAAAGAAGAAAAGAACAACAGTATTATAGAGAAAAAGAAAAAAATCCTACCCATATGAAAATAACTATAAAAACTAGAATTGCCAGCATCTCCAAATGATAAGGAACTAGCACAAGAATTGACACCATGAAAAATCTGAATGTAGTGACACCACCAAAGTATCTCATTAACTGTCCAGCAATGGTTCATAACCAAAATGGAAACTCATAAATGACAGATAAAGAATATAAAACACGGATTGCAAGGAAGTTCAGCAAAATCCAATCATGGTTGCAAATCAACACAAAGAAACCTCTAAAGCAATATGGAAAATGAAGGGAGAGATAAACATCTTAAAAAGAAATCAGTCAGAGCTTCTGAAATTGAAAAAGTCACCTAAAAAATTTCAAAATATGATTGAAAACTATGTAAGTAGCTTTACCAAGAAGAAGGAGGACTTTCAGAGATTGAAAACTGGGTTTTTGAACTAATCCAGTGAGTTAAAAGAAAAAGAATTAAAATAAATGAACAAAATATTTGAGAAATATGGGATATTGTAAAGCATACAAACGTACAAATTATTGGTGTTTCTGAGAGGGAGGTAGAGAAAGAAAACAATCTGTAAAAGATATCTGAATGAAAAATTTAAGAAAATTTCTCTAACCTTGCTAGAGAGGTAGATATTCCAAGTATAAGAAATCCAGAGAACACCTATGAAATACTATACAAAACTAACATCCCTAAGGCATATAGTCACCAGACTGTCCAAATCCAATGCTAAAGAAAAAAATTTAAATGTAACCAGAGTAAAAGGTCAGATCATGTACAAAAGGAACTCTATCAGGCTAACAGTGGTCTCAGCAGAAACCTTATGAGCTGGAAGAGATCGGGGCCTATTTTCAGCATTTTTAAAGACAAGAAAGTCCAATCAAGAATTTCATATTCCACCAAACTAAGCTTTATAAGTGAAGGAGAAATAAAATATTTTTTTTCAGACAAGCAAGCACCAAGAGAATTTGTTACCACTAGACCAACTTTACAAGAAATCTTGGAAATGAAAAAAACAATACCTGCTACCACAAAAAGACACTTATGTACATAGCCCACGGACTAAAAAAAAGCAACCAAACAGTAGAAACTACAAAACAGCCAGTCAACAACTTCATGATAGGATCAAAACCTCATATATCAATATTAGAATGTAAATGTTCTAAACATCCCACTTAAATGGCACAGAGCAGCAACTTGGATAAAAAAGCAAGACCCATCTATCTGCTGTCTTCAAGAGACCTATCTCACACATAATGATATCCATAATATCAAAGTAAAGGGTTGGAGAAAAATCCATTATGCACAAAGAACATAAGAAAGAGCAGGGGTAAGTATTCTTATATTAGATGAAACAGACATGAAACCAACAACAGTGAAAAAGGACAAAGAAGGACATTACATAGTGATAAAGGGTTAAATTTAACAAGAAGACTTAACTGTCTTATATATATACACATCCAACATTGGAGGACCTGTAGTCATAAAGTACTTCTAGACCTATTAAAAATGTAGACAGTCACACAGTAATACTGAGGGATTTCACCATCTGACTGACAGCATTAGAAAGCTCATTGAGGCAGAGCGCTAATGAAGAAATTCTGGACTTAAATTCAACACTTGACCAATTGGTGCTAATAGACATATACTGAATACTTTACCCATCAACCACAGAATATATATTCTCAACAGCACATGGAAAATACTCCAAGATGGACCGACCACATATTTGGCCATAAAGCAGTTTCAATAAAATAAAAAAATTGAAGTCATACCAACTATAATCTCAGACCACAATGGAATAAAAATAGAAATTATTACCAAGAAAATCTCTCAAAACCACAAAGTTATATGGAAATTTAAAAACTTGCTTTTGAATGAATTTTGTATAAACAATGAAATTGAGGCAGAAATAAAAAAAAAATGCTGTCAAGGCTGGGAGCGGTGTCTCACACCTGTAATCCCAGCACGTTGGGAGGCTGAGGTGGGTGGATCACAAGGTCAGGAGTTCAAGACCAGCCTGGCCAAGATGTTGAAACCCCATCTCTACTAAAAATACAAAAAAATAGCCAAGTGTGGTGGTGGGCACCTGTACTCCCAAGTACTCGGGAGGCTGAGGCAGGCCATCACTTGAACCTAGGAGGCAGAGGTTGCAGTGAGCCAAGATTGCACTACTGCACTCCAGCCTGGGCGACAGAGTGAGACTCCATCAAGAAAACAAAAACGGCCGGGTGCGGTGGCTCATGCCTGTAATCCCAACACTTTGGGAGGCTGAGGTGGGCGGATCACGAGGTCAGGAGATCGAAACCATCCTGGCTAACACAGTGAAACCCTGTCTCTGCTAAAAATACAAAAAATTAGCCAGGCGTGGTGGCGGGTGCCTGTAGTCCCAGCTACTTGGGAGGCTGAGGCAGGAGAACGGTGTGAACCCGGGAGGCAGAACTTGCAGTGAGCCGAGATCACGCCACTGCACTCCAGCCTGGGCGACAGAGTGAGACTCTGTCTCAAAAAAAAACCCAAAACCCAAAAACCAAAAAACAAAAAAAACCCTTTGAAATAAATGAAAATAGAGACACAACATGCCAAAATCTCTGGGATACAGCATAAGTAGTGTTAAGAGGAAAGTTTATAGTGCTAAACACTTACCGAGGGAACATCACACACAAGGGCCTGTCAGTGGGTGTTGGGCTAGGGGAGGGATAACATTAGGAGAAGTACCTAATGTAGGTGATGGGTTGATGGGTGCAGCAAACCACCATTGCACATGTATACCTATGTAACAAAACTGCATGTTCTGCACATGTAACCCAGAACTTAAAGTGTAATAATAATAAAAAGAAGTTAGCAAGATCTCAAATTAATGAACTAACATTGCACTTAGGGGAACTAGTAAAATAAGAACAAACTAATCTCAAAGCTAGCAAGAGAAATCACCTAAGTCAGAAAAGAACTGAATGAAATTGAGACCCAAATATCCATACAAAGAATCAAAGCGACCAGAAGTAGGCATTTGGAAGAATAAACAAGATTGATAGATTGCTCTCTAGATTAACGGTGAAAACAAGAGAGAAAGTCAAATAAGCACAATCAGAAATGCCAAAGGTGACATTACAACTGATTCCACAGAAATACAAAAGATTCTCAGAGACGAGTATGAACACCTATATACACACAAACTAGAAAATCTAGAGGAAATGAATAAATTCCTGGAAACACGCAACTTTCCAAGACTGAATCAGGAAGACATTGAAACCTTGAACAGACTGGTATCAAGTTCCAATATTCAATCAGCAATAAAAAACTTACCACCAAAAAGAAGCCCCAGACCAGATGGATTCACAGCCGAATTCTACCAGATGTACAAAAAAGACCTGGCACTAATCCTACTGAAACTACTCCAAAAATTGAGGAGGTGGAACTCCTCCCTAACTCATTCTATAAAGCCAGCATTACTCTGATACCAAAACCTGGCTGAAACATAACAAAGAAACAAAACTATAGGCCAGTATCCCTGATAAACACAGAGACAAAAATCTTGAAAAGGAAATACTAGCAAACTACAGCAGCACATCAAAAAGTGAATGCACCATGATCAAGTAGGTTTTACTGCTGGGATGCGAGGTTTGTTCAACAAACACAAATCAAAAAAGGTGATTCACCCCATAAACAGAATTAAAATAAAAACAAAATCATACAGTCATCTCAATATATGTGGAAAGAGCTTTTGATAAAAATTGATAACATCTCTTTATGATAAAATACCCTGAGGAAATTAAGCATTGAAGAAATATACTTCAAAACTTTAATAACTATCTATGACCAACCCATAGAAGACACGATACTGAGCAGTCAAAAACTGGAAGCATTCCTCTTGAGAATAGAAACAGGAAGCTAACTCTTACCACTCCTATTCAACACAGTCCTGGGATTCCTTATCAGATAAATCAGGCAAGAGAAATAAATAAGATATCCAAATAGGAAAAGGAGTCAGATTATTTCTCTTTGCTCATGATATAATTCTAGACCTAAAAAACCCCTAAAGACTGTCAAAAGACTGCTGGAACTGATAAATGACTTCAGTGAAGTTTCAGGAAACAAAATCAATGTATAAAAATCAGTAGCATTTCGATATATGAATAATGTTTAAGCTGTGAGCCAAATCAAGAACACAATCCCATTTAAAATAACTTCAATAAATATACATAAAATACATAGGAATACATGTAATCAAAGAGGTGAAAGATCGCTACAAGGACAGCAATCAAATATTGCTGAAAGTATAGATGACACAAATAAATGGAAAAAAAAATATCATGCTCATGGATTGGAAGAATTAATATTATTAAAATGGCCATACTGTCCAAAGCAATTTACAGATGCATTTCTCCTCCTCTCAAGCTACTAATGTCATTTTTCACAGAATTAGAAAAACTATTTTAAAATTCATATGGAACCAAAATGTAGCTCAAATAGTCAAAGCAACCCTAAGCAAAAAGAACAAAGCCAGAGGCACCACATTACCTGACCCCAAACTATACAATAAGGCTACAGTAACTAAAACATAGTGGTACTGGTACAAAAACAGACAAATAGACCAATGGAACAAAATAGAGAATTCAGAAATAAAGCCACACACCTACAGCCATCTGATCTTTAAAAAAGTTAACAAAAGTAAGCAATAGGGAAAGGACTTCCTATTTGATAAATGGTGCTGGGATAGTTGGCTAGCCATTTGCAGAAGAATGAAACTACTCCTACTTTTCACTTTATATAAAAATTAACTCAAGATGGATTAAAGACTTAAAAGTAAGACCTCAAAATACAAGAATCCTTGAAGAAAACCTGGGAAACACCATAAATGATACCAACTTTGGAAAATAATTTATGACTGTGTCTTCAAAAGCAATTGCGACAAAAACAAAAATTGACAAGGAGAACATAATTAAACCAAAGAGCTTTTCTGTACAGCAAAAGAAACTATCAATAGATTAAAGAGACAACCTACAGAATGGGAAAAATGTTTGCAAACTATGCATCTGACAAAGGTTTCATATCCAGAATCTATAGGGAACTTAACTGAACAAGCAAAAAGCAAGTAACTCCATTTAAAAATGGGCAAAGGACATGAACAGACACTTCTCCAAAAGAGACGTACATGCCAACAAACGTGAAAAAATGCTCAATATCACTAATCATCAGAGAGATGCAAATCAAAACCACAAGGAGATACCATCTCACATCAGTCAGAATAGTTATTTTTAAAAAGTCAAAAAATAACAGATGCTGTCAAGGCTGCAGAGAAAATGGAATGCTTATACACTGTTAGTGGGAATGCAAATTCATCCAGCCACTGTGGAAATCAGTTTGGAAATATCTCAAAGAACTTTAAACTACCATTCAACCCAGCAGTCTCATTACTGGGTATATATCCAAAAGAAAATAAATCGTTCTACCAAAAAGACACATGCACTTGTATGTTCATTACAGCACTGTTCACAATAGCAAAGACATGGAATCAATCTAAGTGTTCATCAGTGGTGGATTGCATAAAGAAAATGTGGTACATATACACCATTTAATACTTTGCAGCAATAAAAAGAATGAAATCATATCCTTTGCAGGAATATAGATGCAGCTGGAGGCCATTGTTCTAAACAAATTAACACAGGAACAGAAAACCAAATACCTCATGTTCTTACTTATAAGGGTGAGCTCAACAATAGGTACTCATGGACATAAAGATGGGAATGATGGACACCGAGGGACCACTAGAGTGGGGAGCTAGGAAGGATGGCAAAAGTTGAAAAACTATTGGGTACTATGTTCAGTATCTGGGTGACGGGATCAGTTGTACCTCAAATGTTAGCATCATGCAATATATCAAAGTAACAAACCTGCAAATGTACTCCTGAATCTAAAATAAAAGTTGAAATGATCAAAAATGGAAAAATTTAAAGAAATGCCTGAGCCCCTGAAGATACATGTTATAGAGTACAACATATGGCAAGTACATAGGTCAGTGTAATATAGGAAGTTGATTTTTGGTTGTTAATAAATGTAGTTTACCTCTCTTTAGACTAAGAGGTATATTCTCGCATCATTTTTTAGTGGAATTTATATTGACTTGTATAAATAATCTTGTCCACCTGTAGGAGGAGATTATCCTGCTGAAATAAGCTTTTCCTTCTGGTATACTGTTTAGCTTCTGATCCAGGACTTGATTTACTATAATTAAAAACATGTACAGTGCTGTTAACAAATATCTAAAGCTTGTGCTTACTTTTGTGATAGATTTTTCAACAGAGATTCTTATTATACTTTACTAATGGGAAGAAATTTCTTATTACGTTTCACAGACTATAGACAAAACAATGGAAGATATCTTCTGAATTTATTTATGGACCTTTCAGATTCCAGATTTGTGATTCTCAAACTTCCTTTGGCATGAGTCTCACATGGGGTGCTGGCTAAAATACACATTTCTGGGCTGCCTTTTAGAGATTTGAATTTGGTAGGTCTTGTAGGGGCTCAAGATTCTAGTTTTATCAAATATTCCATATGATTATGATACAAGGGTCTGTGGACCATCATCTTGACAACCCTGTTATAGGTGATTTTATATTAACTTATAAATAGTGTCAGAGATGGAAGAATTATGTGTAATCAGTTCAAAGGCATGGTCTTGAAGTACTGGAACTGTGAACATTCAGATTATTTACTTCTGATCCACTCTTTTACCAATGTGGCCAAGAATTCTGTTATTACTGAAAATATTAGATAGCTTTAGGGGGAGATTAAAGAGAAAAGAAACTTTGAAAGTGAATCCTAGATGCTCAAAGAATATTTTAGTTCTAGACACATCTCATATATTAATAAATGTGTGCATGCATGTGTGTGTGTATGTGTGTGTGTGTGTGAGAGAGAGAGAGAGAGAGACAGACAGACAGACAGAGACAGAGAAAAAGAGAATATTGAATATTTCAGGGTGAGGTAGAATGTTCTGTTTTCCTTGCTTTTGTTTGGAATACATTAATATACTCTGATGAATGTGGTTTAGTAGGTATGCCCAAACTGTAGTTTAATTCTTTATTCCCTTGAAAGTTGTATTCTCATTCATGTACTTTTGCTTCTGAAAACAAATTCTTTTTTTATGGGATTTTCTAGTAAAACTCTTTTTATGACTTCTATTTCTCTCAACATAATTCTGATGTCTTTTTTATTTTTTTCATTACTGTGAGTGGAACTCATGCTGTCATTGATACAATGCCAGGGATGCTGGGAAATCTGATTTCAATTCCTAAAAGCACTGTAGATGGCTTAGAAAGTTTTAAGGAGTTGTTAGACCAGAATGAGGTGCAGAAATCATAGAGTACTTACTTTTGAGCAAAATCACAAATATTGCCAGCCTCAATATATAGTGTTAGCTCTCTAAGACAAAGGACACATTTGACTTAATATGTTATATGGAAAATGCTCAGTTATATACTGGTCTTTTTAGTTATGCCTGAAAGTAGTCACAATTATCTGCAGAAGCATCTGCGTGTGCAAAGGAGAATTTAGAGGGCTAAGGGCCAAATTTCAGTGGACGTTGACATTTTACAAATTGCCATAGACTTTGAAAGCCTCAAACATGAAAAACAAATCTTTTTATCTTTTAACTGAGCTGAGAAAAGGTCCTTGGGGCATGAATACTGACTTATCTTTAGAGATGTGAATTCAGAAATAAGTTTTTAATTTTTTATGTATTCAAATTATTGAGACAGACTTTTGGATGAAGTTAAAATTAGGCTGGTCAGTTTTATATTTATGTAAACAGACTTTTATTCTGATGATAATCATTAACCTATAACAAGAAAAGTTGAGTTTTTTTGGAGGCAGCTTTGTTATATTTTAAATATTAGTGCTTTAGTTGCAGACCTTTGAATATCTGTAAATCTTACGATATATTTAGAGTAAAACAATAGACGTTCCTTAAAAAAACTGAGCTAATATTTTATGATATTCTTCTGGGTTAATAATTTTATGGGCAATGTTTTGATAAAATATTTTTAATATCTAACATAATATATACTAAAAAGCTCTCCTTGATGTCTCTTCAGTTATACCATTTCCATAAAAAAGTAAGCGATAGATAGGAAAATGTTTTACAAGTTCTCTAGAAGAGTACGTTTATAGTTACATTCTGTAGAACAGAAGTAGTCACATATTAAAATAGAAAATAATGTGCTAATTCTACTGCATACTGAGACCTTGCTCATCCTGCATTTTTAATCATGATATAAAATATATTCTGGATTTTGTGGTAGTGTCTGTATATGCATTTCCAGAGTAGAGATTTCTGTAGCCTCCAGTGATTGAATAAAGTACATTTGCATTTTTTCTTAAGATAAGATATTTCCAACAGCTTTAGCCTTTCTTCCATCATAAATTTGTGGATTATATAGGAAAAAAATCTTCGATTAGTTAGTGGATATATTAAACACCTGATAACTGCCTTTTACACAAGCAGAGTGTGCTTTAGATTAAAGCCTCTGGCAGCTGCCACAGGTGGGACCTGGAATGACACCTGGAAGAAATCTTGGATGTTAGAATTGTTATTTTGCAAAGTGGGTGAGAGAGAAGAAGTTCCTTTAAATTTTGAACTTCAAAACTATCATATCAAAATGGAAGATTTTTCTTGATGTGTGGCTGAATGTTTATTTTTATAAGTCAGTTTTAAGTATATTTGAGTTGAAATATACAGAATTATAATTATCATCTTCAGAAACCAAACTGGAGACAGGTGTACAAAAGGACCAAAGTCCACATAAAGTGAGGAGGCCATTGGATTACCACTCTCTTATACCCCAGCCGTTCAAAGAGCCTTCCTTACTATGTTTAATATCTTCCCTCTTAGATACTTCAATGGAATTAAAATGAATAGAGACAGTGTAATTGATAGCCTCTGACACTAAGCTGTATTTGTCCTGGTGGGCTGGAAAATCTAAGCTCCACAGTGGTGGTAGGATTGATGATACTAGGAGTGGCAGTTTTATGTACCTATGACACTATGCCATATAGCGGGATGCTTGTGAGGATTAATATCCAATAGGAAACAAGACAGATTACAGAGGTCGGAAAGGATCAGGCTGATGCTAGTCTTATCTTTATAAAACTAAAGAAGATAGGTGACATCTGAATGCCATGATGGAGTTATTTTAACTGGTTAACAAGATGGAATTATTTTACACTGGTAAAACATCTCTAAAATGAACACTTGACTTGAGTGAACAATATTGCTTTCAGCAAGAGAAAGCCCAAAGTAGGAACACTTCATTTGTTACATTCGAAGGTATGACTAGAAAACCACACAAGAACTACTGCTGTGATGACGTGTTAATCATTCCAGATTTTATCTGCTTATTTTGACAACTCTGTAGATTGAAGATTTCCTCTGTAAGATTAAGTAAGCACCATTCTTATGCCATGTTTGCAGAAGCTACAACTGAGAAGTCTAATAATTTTCTTTACAGATTTATAACTCATTTCAAAAGATTAAATGGAAAAAAATAAAAAGGTTTTCCCATTATAGTCATTTTTGACGTCTAGTACTTTATAGTGACTGGCACATAGTAGGTGCATAGTACATTTGTAGTTGACAAGATTGCTTACATGGAAAGATGTAGACCAGAAATAGTGCTGTATTGAGTTAGGAAATAGTGTGTTAATTTGCCTCTGTGCAAAGTCCTTGCTGTATAGTAGGTTTGTATTATGGTTCTATCTTTTAACCAGGCTTAAATATATATTCCAAAAAGTGTCCTTTTCCAAAGTTGTTTGTAATGTTCTAAAGATCTGGGTTGGCAGCACACTTAATATATATAGGTTACTGTTAGAAAGTTGCTTTTTGCTGCAGGTTATTAAAAAATAACTGAAAGAGGTAGGGCATGATTTGATGATTTTTCTAGTTTTTTTTTGCAACTGTTATTATTGAGTTAAACTTTGTAGCCTTACCTCTGTATTTCTACACAACGTTTTAAAGGAGTTTGACAAATAATTTCTTTTTTTCTTGGTAAAAAGGTAGTCAGTGTTACCTGCATTCCTTCCAAACACATAGCTAATAGTATATAAAATGTAAGTTCATTAATGATGTAAACCTGGCTTTTCAGTTTAAGTAATAAATAACTGATTGAGCCACACCCCATCTGAGAGCAGAGATACCACAGCTGCACCTTCTTCCCCATCCTGCTGATCTGCAGCTGTGCCTGCCATTTCTCTCTTTTCCAGCCAGAGCTACCAGTTCCCTACAATGAATGTGTAGACCCCACAGACCCTGAGACTCTTCCACACACTTCCATGCCTTAGATACTGGTGTCACTACTGCAATGAGTGTGCCCATTCCATGGTTCCAAGTACTGCAGTTGTTCTGCACACCCACAAGCCTTGGACCCTGTCTTTGCAGCTGCTTAGCACACTCAGACCTGAGACACTCACACCATCATTATGGTAAGTGCACCTGTGCCCCAGACCCAGCCATTGCTGCTGCCAGGTGTGTGTGCCCACATGTCAGACCTGGTGCTAAAAGGGATTCCCTTGGTCATGACTTCCCCTATGAGGGAAGAGGAGAACTAGAGGACCCCAGCAACCTTTTCCATTAAGGACACCAAGAGTCCTTGTTGTTGCCAGGTACGCCTGTAACATTGGCTGCTAAAGATCCTCATAGTCTTTGCTGATGCTGACCTAGCTGATGTAACTCTGTGAAGATTTCATTGTTGCATCTCCTTGAAGCCAGAATTACTACTAAGCACCCCCAAACTGAGCCAGAGCTGCCACACCCTACCAAGTTGGCACCATCACACCCTACCTTAAATAAGTATCTTTCTGAAGCCAGTTCATAAAGTCTGGAAGAGGAGACTGCACCCTCAAATGTGCAGATGTCAATGCAAGGCTACAGGAAACACAAAACATCAAGTAAACAAGACATCACCAAAGCAATGTGATAATTTTCCATTATCTGACTGTAAAGAAATGGAAGTCTATGAACTGACTAAGAGTTCACAATAATCCTTTTAAGGAAATTAAGGGAGCTAAAAGAGAGCACAGATAGAAAACTCAACAAAATCAGAAAATAATACCTGAACAAAACAAGAAGTTCAACAAAGATATAGAAATCATAAACATAGAACGAAACAGAAATTCTGGAGCTGAAGAATACAGTGAATGGAATGAAAAAGGCAATAGAGAGTGTCAGCAGCAGACTCAATCAAGCAGAAAAAAATCTAAAAATGTGAGCACAGGTGATTTGAAGTTTCGCAAAGGGGGACAAAGAATGAAAAGGAATGAAGAAAGCTTATGAGACTCATGATACATAACCAAGAAAACTAAAATATGGATTTTGAGAGTTCAAGAAGGAGAAGAGACAGAGGAAGGAGAAGAAAGCTTAGAAGAATTAATGTCTGAAAGCTTCCCAAGTCTTGAGAGGGAAATTGACATTCTAGTTCATGAAAGCTATAAAGTCTCCAAACATGATAAACCCAAAGAAGACTATACTGAGACACACTGTAATCAAATTGTCAAATGTCAAAGACAAAGATAGAATTTTGAAAGCAGCAAGAGAAAAGCAACTCATCACATGCAAGATAACCTCTATAAGACTGACAGTGTATTTTTTTTAGCAGTCCAGGAGTGATTGGGATGATATATTAAAAGTTCTGAAAGAAAAAAACTCCACAATAATAGTATACTTTGTAAAATTATTTTTAAAAATGAAGGCAAAATAGTGACTTTCCTAGATAAAGAAAAACTGAGAGAGTTTGTCACCACTAGACTTGCTTTATAAGAAATGCTTAAGGGACTTTTTGTATTGAAATGAAAACATGCTAAACAACAACAAAAAGCATATGAAAGCATAAATATAACAGGTACAGACCAATATAAGGACATGTACAAATTAATGTAACATTATCAAAGTGGTGCATATATTACTTTTAATATTAACACATATGTTAATAGATAATAATGTGTTAGTGGTTACACAGTACGATAAGAAACACACTCTTTCTACAAGAACACAAAGTGTATGTATGGGGAGTAAAAGTATAGTGTTTTTGTATGAGATTGAAGTTAAGTTGTTATCAACTTAAAATAGAAGTTTAAAACTATCAGATGTTTTATGCAAGCCATGAGCTAACCACAAAGAAAAAGCCTGTAATAGGCACACAAAAGATAAAGAAAATAAATCAAAGCAAATCACTACAAAAAATAGAATAACAAAGGAAGATAACAAAAGAGGATGAGACAGACAAAACCACTGTAAGATAAACAGAAAACAACTAACAAAATGGTAACAATATGTCCTCACCTAAAAATAATTTCTTTAAATATAAATGGATTAAACTCATCACCAAACAAAAGTCATAGGATAGAATGGCTGAGTGGACAAAAAACAAATTCAGTAATATGTTGTCTATAAGAGGTTCACTTTAGAATTAAAGACACATAGGCTAAAGTGAAGGGATATAAAAAGTTATTTCATGCAAATAAACAAAAGAAAACAGTGGTGGGTATGTTTATATCTGAAAAAAAGTCATTAAGTCTAATACTTTATCTTGAGGAAAAGAAGGTCATTATAGATTGATAACATAGTTAATTCAACAGTAATTTATAGCAGTAATAAGTATATGCAGATCTACTATCACAGCATCTAAATATTTACATAATATTTTATCTAAATAAAGCAAATATTGATAGATCTGAAGGCAGAAATTGACAGCAATACAATAACACTTGGGGACGTTAGTACCATATTTATAAAAATAGGTAGAACATTCAAATATGAATATCAACCATAAAAAGCTGACTTGAACAACACTGGAAAACAAAAGAGTCCTATCTGATGTATACAGAACTTTTCACGCAACAGAACTTTTCAGTACACACAGAACATTCTCCAGGTTAGATCACATATTAGGTCACAAAACAAATCTTAACCAATTTAAGAAAATAAAAATTATTCCAAAATAAAAATCACTTTCTGGGCACAATGCAATAAAAGTTGAAATTAGTAACAGAAAGAAAGTGAAAAATTCACAAATATATGGAAACTAAGCTCTACACTGTTGAACAACCATTGGATCAAAGAGAAAATTAAAAGGGAATGTAACGTGTATCTCAAAACAAAGGAAAAATAAAACAACATATCAAAGCCCATGGGATGCAGCAAAAGCATTAAGAGGAATCTTTGTAGCTATAAATGTGTATATCGAAAAAAAATCTTTGCACCTCAGAGAACTAGAAAAACAAGAGTAAGTTAAGCCTGGTGTTAGCATAAATAAGGATACAATAAAAATCAGAAAAGAAATCAAAAGAGAATTAAAAAAACAGAAAAAAATCAACAAAGCTAGAAGTTGTTTTTCGAAAGATAAGTAAAAGTTTTAAAAAACCCTTAGCTAGCCTAAGAAAAAGAGAAAGAAGATTCAAACATTTGATATCAGAAATATGAGGAGACATTGAAATGAATTTTTATGAAATAAAAATCATAAGGACTATTGTAAACAATTATATGCCGAAAAACTAGATTACATAAAATAAATGGATCAATTTTGAGAAACTTTCAAACTACCAAAATTGTTTCAGGAGGAAATAGAAAACCTGAAAAGAACAATAACTAATAAACAGATGATTGAATTAGTAATGAAAAATCTCCCAACAATGAACAGTTCAGAACCTGATAGCTTCATAGGTGAATTTTATTAAAAGAGAAATTAATATGAATCTTTATTAGACTGTTCCAGAAAATTGAAGAAAAAGGAGCACTTTCCAACTCATTTTGTGAGACCAGCATAAAATGCTGCTACTAAAGCCAGGCAAAATAGTAAAGAAAAGAAAACTATAGGCTAATTTTCCTGATGAACCTGGATGCAAAATCCTCAAGGAAATACCGGTAAATCTAATCAACGGCATGATAAAAGGATCCAATACTATGATAAAAGGATCTAATACCATGATAAAAGGATCCAACAGATTTTTTCTGTTATGCAAGGATGGTTCTACATACACAATTAACAGAATGAAAGACAAAAATAACATCATCTTCATAGATGCAGGACAAGCAATTGACAAAGTTCAATACCCATTCATGATTAAAAAAAAAACAACTCAACAAAATAGTGATAGAAGGATCTTACTTCAAAATAGTGAAGTCTCTATATGAAAAACCCATACCTATCAGGATAATAAATGAGAAAAAACTGAAAACTTTTCCTCTGAGATACTGAACAATACAAAGATCCCTACTCTGGTCACTTCTCAACGTAGTATCAGAAGTTTTAGCCAGATCATTTAAGTAAGAAAAAAACAAAATGAAGAAGAAAAATTGTCTTTGTTTGCAGATAACATGATCATATACCTAGGAAACACTAAAGAATGAACAACAACAAAATTCTGTTAGAACTAACAAATGAATTCAGTAAGGTTGCATAATACAAAATCAATGGAACAAAATCAATTGTGCTTCTATTTACAAACAACAAGCTGTCCAAAAAGAAAATTAAGAAAACAATCTCATTCCTAATGTCAACAAAAATAATAAAATACTTAGGAATAAACTTAACCACAGAAGTGAAAGACTTGTACACTAAAAACTATAAAGCATTAATAAGGGAAATTAAGGAAGACAAATAAATGGAAAAACATCTCACGTTCATTCATTGGAAGAATTAATATTGTTAAAATGTTAATAACCAAAGTTATATACAGATTCAGTGCCATCTCTATCAAAATCTGCATGGAAGTAGTTACAGATATAGAAAAACAATCCTATAACTCCTGTGAAACCACAAAAGACCCTGAGTAGGCAAAGACACTTAGCAAGAAGAATAAAGCTAGAGGTATCATGCTACAAAAGTTAAAATTTTATTACAAAGCTACACTAATTAAAAAGTATGGTACTGGCATGAAAACCAGTGAAACAGAAAAAAGAGCATAGAAATAAACCCATGCATACACAGTCAACTGGTCTTACATAATGTGGAAAAGACAATCTCTCCAATAAATGATCCTGGAAAAATCAGATACACACATGCAGAATAATGATATATGATCCTTATCTTACACTGCATGCAAAACTCAAGTCAAATGTATTGAAAAATTAACTTTAAGACCTGAAATTGCCAAAGTAGTAAAAGAAAACATAAGAAAAATGCTTCACAACATTAGTCTGGGCAATACATTTTTTGATATGATCACAAAGGCACAGGCAACAAAAGCAAAAAATAGACAAATGAATTTACATCAAAGTGAAAAGCATTTACATAGGAACAAATAACAAAGTGAAGAGACAACATACAGAATGGGAGAAAATATTTGCAGACAATATATCATATAAAGGGTTAACAGGCAAAATACATGAAGAACTCAACTACTCAATAGCATCAAAACAATCTGTTTAAAAAATGGGCAAAGACCTGAACAGACGTTTCTCAACAGAAGGCGACAAATGGCCAATAGGTATATGAAAAAGTGCTCCACATCACTAATCATCAGGGAAATGCAAATCAAACTCACAGTGAGATACCGCATCACACCTGTTGAAATGGCTACTAGGAGAAAAATGAAAGATAAGTGTTGGTAAGATATGGAGAAAAGGGAACATCTGTACACTACTGATGGGAGTGTAAATGGCGCAGCACTTATGAAAAACAGTATAGAGGCTCCTCAAAAAATTAAAAATAAAACTACATATATTCCAGCGATCTACTTTTGGGTATATATACAGCAATTTCCTTATCTGTGGGAAATATGTTCCAAGACCCACAGTGGATGTCTGAAACCTTAGAAAGTAATGAACTCTATATATACTATATTTTTTCCTGCACATACATGCCTATGATTAAGTTTATAAAATAGGCACAATAAGAAATGAATACAAATAACCAATAATAAAATATGCTTGTGAGGATGTGAAATGATAAAATGCCTATATGATGAAATGAAGTGAGGTGAATGCCGTAGCCATTGGGATGTAGTGTTAGGCTATTATTCCGTTTCTGACTATACCTCAGAAGGAAGATCATCTCTTTCAGGTGATCCTGGATTATTGGGCTATGATGTGGTTGGCTGTCAGGAGCAGATGATGTTGATGATTAACAAGTGGGTAGTATATACAGCAAGGACATGCTGGACAAAGGAATGATTCATGTCCCAGGCAAGACAGAGCTAGATTACATTAGATTTCATCATGCTACTGAAAACAACAAGCAATTTAAAACTTATGAATTCTTACTTCTGGAATTTTTCATTTAATATTTTTGGACTGCAATTGACCATGGGTGATCAAAACCATAGAGCAACACTGCAGATAAGGGGAGCAGGGGGCTACTGTACAAGAAAAATCACTATTTCAGAGAGAGATCTGCACTTTCATGTTCATTGCAGTATTATTGACAATCAACAACACAGGGAAACAACCTAAATGTCTGTCAATGTATGAATGGATAGGGAAACCATGGTGTATATATAGAATATTATTCAGCTTTAGAAAGGAAGGAAATTCTGCCATTTGCGACAACATGGATGAATCTGGAGGACTTTATGCTAAGTGAAGTAGGCCAGACACAAAAAGACAAATATTGCATGATCTCACTTATATGTGGAATGTAAAAAAGTCAAACTCATAGAAATGGAGAGTAGAAGGAAGATTGCTGGAGGTCATGATGAGGGGAGATGGTGGTCAAAGCATACAAACTTTACAGTTATTAGATGAGTACATTCTGGAGATCTAAGTTCTGGTGACTATAGTTGTTATATTTTATTATATGCTTGAAATCTGCTAAGAGGGTAGATCCTAGGTGTTCTCATCACAAAAACAAAGAAAAAATATTGACAACTACATGAGGTGACAGGTTAATTAATTGTGGTGATTATTTCATAATATATGTGTCTATTAAATCATCAAATATTATGCCTTAAATCTATATATAATATTTTTCAATTATAAATAGTAAATCTTGAATAAAGTAATCTATCTTGAAAAAGATTACCCTGCCTAAAATGTGAATCAACTAGAGAGCAGGAGATGATGACATTTGAGATATGGCTGTAGGTTGGACTAGGTTAGAAGTGGTGGAAGTGATGAGCAATGGATTGTCTCAGGCACTTCCAAAACATTTCAAAAACTGATAGCATGACAAATGCCAATACTTCACAGAGATGAAATTTGTTATTAGAAGAGTAAGCTATCTGACTAGTAACCTTGAAGCAAAATGTGAAGCTGTACAATCTAGAAATAAATTATAAAAATTCAAGTACCTATAAAGTAAAAATGGCAGTGTAATCTGGAATATAGTCTCCACAGAGAAGTCCCAGTTCTGAGCAATTTCACGGTCCATGGGACATTAATTACCAACCAGGAAAAGACAGCTCCTGTATATTAAATACATTGAATACACAACACTATTAAATCAAGACCATAAATCATAGGGGCAAAGGCCTTTACATTGCCACATTTGCAGCTCAACAGGATCATGGTTAATTACTCCTAATCACTAAGTTAAAAACAAAAAAAGACTTGATTGTGTAACTTTTCTGGCTTGAATAATATGGATAGAAATTTACGGACTCATACACAAAGTGCACATATTTGGGCAGTTATTTTTTTCTTTCTCCATTTCAAACATGGCCAAGAAAATAAATAAGAAAAGGGCTATTTTTTCTCTTAAGTCAAGCCTCAGAATTCTGTTTGATTATAATGTTTATTTGGATTATTAAACTCTTTTAGCAGCGTAGAGAGAATATGATTGTATTTGATCATAGCAACTCCCTTTTTGTTGCCATCTCTTTACTAACTAATTGTATATACCAGGTTCATTCAGTTCTGTGTTTGTCAGCATATAGAACCTGATTTTTACTCACATGCTAATTTTTACATATATGTAAAGGGAATGAATACAAGACTGAATATGTAGCAGAAAGTATTGTTAGTAAGAGATGGAAAGCGTTTTTATCACTATCTGATGCACGCTTATGGTAAATTTGGAACCAAAGGTAATGGTTACAGAGTGGTATAACTGATGGCCTTTGTATGGTGAGGGACAGGGCAGACAGAGATGGGCATCTGTCTTACTTAGCAGTAGCTATTGAAATTTTATTTTGCTGATTGGTTCTTTGACTCTCTCCTTCACTCTCATCTAGTGAATTTTTCTTGGCTCCGAGCCACCTGTTAAGAAGATCATTGATTCTTGTGATGGAGTCAGAATACTTACCGCAAATTTTTGAAGACCTATTTTAGCATATGCATCCTTTTTTCCTTCTTAATATCCATGTTAGCTTTTTCTCCTATCTTTGTCTTCTACTTACTTGTTTTTCTGAACATTGAGCCAATGTAATTTTATAATGTGCATAATCACGATGAGTCATGTTTTCTGTGAAAAAGATATAATGATCTCAGAGTTGACATACCTTTTATAAAGAATGCAAATCTACAACCTCTGGCATACAGTGGACACTATGCCTTGCTTCTTGTGACTTTGGGAACATTTTAACCTCTCAGAATATTTTTTCTTCTCTTCTGTAAAATAAAAGTGATGACTAGAGAGGCGATCATCCTTAAAATAAGTTATTAAATTCAGTTAAGGATGGGTATAATTTTCATTAAATCCAATGAATAATCTACAGTTAACTGAGCATTTATTATTTGCTATAATTTGCCCTTCTACCTTTTTAAACTAATGACATTAGAGGGAGAATAAGGAAGTGATAGGGCAGATGAGTGAAAAGCATCAGAGAATGAGGGTGCAGTATTCTGTCCATGCTGGCACTCTGGCTGTTCTAAGTAGTACATTGACCCTCGAATGCCTATATTTTTCATTTGAATTAAGTACTTGAAATTTTTTGTTCTTAAACTCTTTCTTCCATCTGGTCATGCGGTCTGTTTTGGAAAAAAAGTATTTTTTCTTTCATATTTGATTCAATCTTTTGTTATCAGAAATCTGCCTATTTGAAAATTTGATTTTTCTAGCCTTTGGATCTTTTCAAGCATTCTTAAAATAGAATCCATTCAAAACCCTGGATTTATTAATGATGGAGTGCTCTTGCTTCAGAGGCTTGATGGAGAGCTAGGTTCTCAGTTGTCTTTGTGAAATAGACATAGAACCTGTGATTCAAATAATTTTATTTTTAAGTGGGAGCCAGATAGGCCCCTCTGTACCAGACGGAGCAGAAATATGAGTAAAGTATATGAATATCCAAATGTGGTTGTTCAACCAAGGTGGCCTCAATACTTACTACCATGATGAAAGTATGTTTTGGGTGTTGGAGTACATTAGAACTGGATAAAGCTTGGTTGTGCCATCTAGAAACTTTGTTAAGTTGGGCAAGTTTAATTGATTTCTGTAGATCTTAGTTTCCTGATTTATAAAACAGAAGTTATATTTACTATAGAAGTTTTTCAGTCTGGTTTGACTAAGATAACATGTAAGTCTACTACTATATACAATTCTTGCATGAAGGCACATACTAGGTATGGTCTTAGTCTATTTGGGCTGCTATAAGAAAACATGTAAGAATGGGTAATTTCTAAACAACAGAAATTTATTGCTCACAATTCTGGATGCTAGGGAATCCAAGATCAAGGTACCAGCAGATTCAGTGTCCAATGAGGGCCTAGTCTTTGCTTCAAAGATAGCACTTGTTTGCTACATCCTCACATAGTGGAAGGGGCAAACAGGCTCCGTCAAGCCTCTTTTATAAGGGCACTAATCTCATTTATGAGGGCAGAGCTCTCATGACCTTATTACCTCCCAAAGGCCCCCTCTCTTAATTTAATCACCATAAGGGTTAGGTTTCAACACATGAATTTTGAGAGGGGATGCTAACATTCAGACCATAGCGGTTGTTATATTTAGAAGGCATTGAACAATGTAAGTATGGTTAGGAGCAGCAAATATCAGGAGAGAAAAGAAAAGAAGTTTGTGTTTGAAAATTAAGGGAGGAACTTAAAAAATAGGAAGTTAGGAAACAAGAGTACTGGTAGAAATATATTCCTTGAATAATTTAATTTGAACATATTTTTCCAATGATCTTTAAAAAAATTAATAACCTGTTAAATCAGAACATACATAATTAAGCCTGGAAGATAATACAGGAAACGTAACTAAAATTTTGCATTAGAATAGACATGTTTATCTATTTTCTATGATCTGATCAAAATTTTAAAAATTTATATCAGTTCTAAAATCATTACTTGACAATTGAACTCCAGATTAAACTACCAAAATTTTAGCTTAAACTCTTTGTGAATGAATCACTAAGATTAACATTTTTGTAGAGGTTTCAAGAAACGAGTTGGAAACAAAATACACAAAAACAGTATATTGGAATATGTGGATAAATTCTGGAATATTTCATTTCTTTGAACTACAGATCTTGTTCCATGTTTTAGTGTTTGTTGTCATGAACATAATCACAAACCCACATGCTTGAAGCTTAATGAAAACCTCGTGGCTGCAGAAATAATCAGAAGTATAATATATGCTGCGTTTCTCTTTTTAACCCATTTCATCTTACTGACATTTTACACGCTATTTTCAAGAAATTTTGAGCACACCAATCCCATGCAAATGCTCAGGTCTTTGATATTTATAATGGGGGAAATAGGAAAAACAAGGATACATGATTGAAAGGGAGGGTCGTTTATACTCTGGCATTTTGGGAGTCTTATACTTTTAAAAATCTTTTCCCAGGAGTGGTCTACAACCAGAATTTGACATTTTCCATGTTACCTGAGTATCTTTCAGGTATCCACCTTTAAGGTAGGCTATATGCTGCGATAGCAGCCACCCTCACCACCACTCTGCACACTTCCGCCATGCTGCCTATCCTCACCATCCATGGGGAGTTTCTAGTTTGTCCTTTATGACAAATGAGAGCACTGCAGATTTGCTGTGAGTAGCCTGTGAGATCCACTCCCACTTTTGCTAAGGTGAATATAGAATTCAAAGGAATTGAATTTTCCTGGCTTCATCTTTGGTCTGGTGTAGGAATGTAGATCAAGTACAATGAGTCAAATACAACTCCATCTGTGCCTTAATGAGATTCAGACACACTCATCTGCCTTTTGGTCTTTTGTTACCCTGCTTTAAGCACGCTGTACTCAGGGAATATTTGAGTAAGACATAGATGGTTAGGGTCCCAAGTTTTGAAAGGGTAAAGGTAGTTGTTGGTTTAAATGATAATGGAAAAAATATATTGTAAAAGGAAGGCATTTAACTTTCAGGACATTACTGGAAGAATTTTACACATAAGATAAACTAGGATAGTGCCCTAATGTATACTGTGCACTGCAATTTAGTGTTAGGTTTTAAAATTTGTTATTATCTTTTTGCTTTTCTTTTTTACATATTTCTGGATTCTATCGCATTTTAGGAAGGACAGTAAGATTGGGGCAAATTAGATGAGATTGAGGGAGGGAGCCAGGGCTGTTTTAGAATAAATAGAGCAAATAAATAGAACAAACAAATGCTATCTTTTTTTTTTTTTTTTTGAGATGGAGTCTCAAACATCCTCAACTACACTATGATATTACAAACAGAATATTGACATTGATACAGTTAATATACAGATGTGTTACTTGACTAAAAGGCTTTCTCATATTGCCCTTTTATAGCCATGACCACTTTCCTCCCACCCCACTTCTTCCTTAAGATCTGAAAACTGTGAATCTGTTCTTCATTTCTATTTTTGTCATTCTAGAACAGTATGTAAATGGTATCATATAGTATGTAACCTTTTAGGATTTGACTTTTTTTTTGCTCTGCATAATTTTTGGAGATTCATTCAGGTTGTTCTATGCATCAATAGTTTGTTCATTTTTTAAATTGATGAGTACTATTCCAAGGAACAGATGTATGATGTTTTGTTTTACAATTCATCCATTGAAAGACATCAGGTTGTTTCTAATTTTTGGCTGTTATGACCAAAGGTGCTATAAACTTTGTGTACATGTTTTTTGAAATGAACATAACCCTTAGTTTTTCTGGTAAAAATGTCTTAGAGCGAATTTTCTGGATTGTATGATAATTGAATGATTAGTTTTTTTAAAAGTTGCCTAACCGTTATGCAGAGTGGTTGTAACGTTTTACATTCCCAGCAGCAATGTATGAATTTTCCAGTTTCTTCACATTCTTAGCAGCATTTGGTGATGCCACTATCTTTTTTTTTTTTTTTTTTTTTTTTGCCTTTCTGATAGTGTGTAGTCATACCTCACTGTTCTTTTAATTTGGAGTTTCATAATGGTTAATTATCTTTTCATGTGCTTATTTTCCATTTATATATTCTCTAGATATGTGAAATGTCTGTACGTGGCTTTTTCATTTTCTAATTGAATGTTTTAAATTTACATTTTGAGCTAATCTATTCTAGAAAATTATCCTTTGTCAGATATATTTGCAAATATTTTCTACCTGTTTTTGACTTGTCTTTTCATCCTCTTCATGTGGCCTTTCACAGAGAAAATTTTTAATTTTGATAGAGTCCAATTAATCAATTTTTATGGTTCATGTCATAAGAACTCCTTGCCTAGCTCTAGATCCTGAAGATTTTTCTCTTACGTTTTTTTCTTAAAGTCTTATGATTTTATGACTTTCATTTAAATCTGTGGTCCATTTTGATTTGTTTTTTGCTTAAGGTATAAAATTTAGGTCAAAGGGTATTCTTTTGTCTATGGATAGTCAATTGCTCTAGCACCATTTGCTGAAAAACTCTCTTTCTTTTATTGAATTGTCTTTGCAACTTTTTCAGAAATAAGTTGGGCATATTGGTGTGGATATGTTCCTGGATTCTTTACTTTGTTCCATTGGGCTATGTGTTTATCCCTTCACCAGTACAACACAATCTGGATTCTTGTAGCTGTAAAAGTCTTGAAATTAGGTATACTGATGATTCCTGCTTTATTATTTTTCAAAATTGTTTTAACTATTCTAGTTCTTTTACCTTCTGTATAAATTTGAAAATAATTTTGTCTATATCTATATCTATATCTATTGTCTGTATCTATATCTATATCTTGTCTATATCTATGAAAAACATTGGTTGAGTTTTGATAGGAATTTCATCAAACTTGTATACAAGTTTGGGAAAAACTGGTATCTTTACTATGTTGAGTGTTTCAATTTACCATCACAGTATGTCTTTCCCTTTATTTAGGTCTTTGATTTCTTTCACCAGAATTTTCAGCATACAGGTTTTATACATGTTTTTGTTAGAGTTTCACCTATATTTAATTATGCTTTCATGGTTGTAAATAGTACTGCTTTTTAAATTCTTCCCACATATTCATTATTGATATTAAAATATAATTTATTTTTGCAGGTTTATTTTGTATCATGCTACCTAGCTAAATTCATTTATTGTTTCTATGACTTTTTAATGAATTCCTTGAGATTTTCTATATTAACTATCATATCATCTAGAAATAGGGATAGTTTTTTTTTTTTTCCCGATATTCATGCCTTTTATTTCCTCTTGTTTCTCTATATTGAGTAAAAGTGCTGAGAGTAGACATCTCTGCTTTGCTCCCAATTTCAGGGTGAAAGTCTTGAGTCTTTTATCACTTAAGTATAATGTTATCTATAGGTTTTTTGAAGATGCTTTTTATCAAGTTGAGGAAGTTCACTTCTATTCCTATTTTTCTGAGCATTTTTTATTATAAATAAGTATTGAATTCTGTCAAATGATTTTTTCTGCATCATTTGATATGTGATTTTAAATAAATCCTGTTAATGTGTTAGTTTACATTGATTGATTATTGAAAATTGAACTAGCCTTGCTTCCCTGAAATAAACGCCATTAGGTCATGTTGTATGATTCTTTTTATATCATTGTATTATTGCTATATTTTTGAATTTTGTTTGCAATATTTTGTTAATGATTTTTTGCATCAATATTTATGATGAGTACTGATGTGTAATTTTGTTTCTCTTTCTTTCATCTCCCTCCCCTCTTCCTTGCCTCCCTTCCTTTTGTCTTTGTCTGGTTTGGGGATTAGTGTAATTTTAGTTTCATAAATTAATTAGTACGTTTTTCTTCTTCTGTTTTCTGTAAGAAATTGTATAGAGTTGATGTTAATTCTTCTTTAACCATTTGGTAGAATACTCCATTGAACCCTTCTGGGCCTGGACATTCATTTTTTGGGATTTTTTAAGTTATACATTTAATTGCCTTACTGGTTACAAGGATGTTCAAGTTACCTATTTCATATTAGATGAGTTGTGGTAGTTTATGTTTTTGGGGGAAGTAGTTTGTTTTGTCTAAGTTGTTAAATTTATGTCAATGGAGTTTTTCATTGCATTCTCTCATTATTCTTTGATTATCTTTAGGATCTTGAATGAATCTTCTATTTCATTTCTGATGTTGACAACTCATGCCTTCTTTCTTCTTTGTCAGTCTTGCTAGAGATTTTTTCAGTTTTATTGATCTTTTCAAAGACCTAACTCTTTGTTTTATTGATTTTCTCTATTGATTTTTTTCTTTTTTGATTTGTTAATTTTAGCTCTTTATTATTTACTTATTTACTTCCTTCTACTTAGTTTGGGTTTACTTTGCTCTACTTTTCATAGTTTCTTCAGGTAGGGGCTTAGCTTTTTGATTCAAAACTTTTTCTTTTTTCTAATGTATGTATTGCATGCTGTAAATTACTCTTTTTGTACTGCTTTAACTGTGTCCCACAAATTTTGATATGTTATATTTTTATTTATTTGAATGTATTTTGACTTCCTTTGAGACTTCCTCTTTGACTTATGGATTACTTAAAATGTATTGTTTACTTTCTCAGTGGGGAAATTCCTGTTATTTTTAGATTTACTCTGTTATAGTCAGAGAACATATTTAGTCTGATTTCAATTATTTAAAAATTTTTTTTTGTAGGTCAGGATATATTCTGTCTTGGTATATGATCTGTGGGCTCTTGAAACTGTATATAGTTTCCTATTCTTCAGTAGAATATTTTATAAATATTGATTGGATCTTGTAGGTTGATGGTGTTTTTGAGTTCATCTATATTCTTGCTAATTTTTTGTCCAGCTGTTTAGTTCTTGCAAAAGGCATGTTAAAGACTCCAACTGTAATTGTGGATTTGTTTGTTTCTTCTTTCAATTTTATCAGTTTTTGTGTCATGTATTTTGTATCTCTGTTATTTGGTGCATATATATTTAAGATTGCTGTGTCTTCTTCCTGTATTGACTATTTTATAGTTATATAATATCTCTTTCTGATATATATATGTTTTTGCTCTGAAGTCTACGTTATCTAACATTAGTATACCCACTCATGATTTTCTTTGAACGATATGTCCATTATGTATATATTCCATTCTTTTACTTTCAACTTCCCTATTTCGTTGAAGAGAGTTTCTTGTAGACAGCATATAATTTTGTTATGCTTTTAAATTTCATCTGTCAATCTCTGTCTTTTATTTATTTATTTAATTATTTTATTTATTTATTATTATTATTATACTTTAAGTTCTAGGGTACATGTGCATAACGTGCAGGTTTGTTACATATGTATACTTGTGCCATGTTGCTGTGCTGCACCCATCAACTCGTCAGCACCCATCAACTCGTCATTTACATCAGGTATAACTCCCAATGCAATCCCTCCCCCCTCCCCCCTCCCCATGATAGGCCCCGGTGTGTGATGTTCCCCTTCCCGAGTCCAAGTGATCTCATTGTTCAGTTCCCACCTATGAGTGAGAACATGCGGTGTTTGGTTTTCTGTTCTTGTGATAGTTTGCTAAGAATGATGGTTTCCAGCTGCATCTATGTCCCTACAAAGGACACAAACTCATCCTTTTTTATGGCTGCATAATATTTCATGGTGTATATGTGCCACATTTTCTTAATCCAGTCTGTCACTGATGGACATTTGGGTTGATTCCAAGTCTTTGCTATCCAGAACCTACAAAGAACTCAAACAAATTTACAAGAAAAAACAAACAACCCCATCAAAAAGTGGGCAAAGGATATGAACAGACATTTCTCAAAAGAAGACATTCATACAGCCAACAGACACATGAAAAAGTGCTCATCATCACTGGCCATCAGAGAAATGCAAATCAAAACCACAATGAGATACCATCTCACACCAGTTAGAATGGCGATCATTAAAATGTCAGGAAACAACAGGTGCTGGAGAGGATGTGGAAAATAGGAACACTTTTACACTGTTGGTGGGATTGTAAACTAGTTCAACCATTATGGAAAACAGTATGGCGATTCCTTAAGGATCTAGAGCTAGATGTACCATATAACCCAGCCATCCCATTACTGGGTATATACCCAAAGGATTATAAATCATGCTGCTATAAAGACACATGCACACGTATGTTTATTGCGGCAGTATTCACAATCTCTGTCTTTTAATGTTATATTTAGATTATTTACATTTAATTCAATTATTAATATGTTAGGACTTAATCTTGGCACTTTATTTTTGTTTTCTGTTTTTTTCTCCTTCTGTTTTGTAATTCTTTGTTTTATTTATTTTAAAGATTATACAATCATTTTTAGAATTCTGTTTTGATTTATTAATAGCATTTGTGAGGTATATCCTTGTGTACTTTCTGGTGGTTACTCTACATATTGTATTATATGTACATATCTACTGATGTTGTCATTTTACCAGTTTGAATAAAGTATGGAAACTTTACCTGAATATTAGCGTCAGATTATTTTTTTTAAGTATACTGTCTCCAGGTTTCTGAGGCTCTGTTTATTTTATGTAGTCTGTTTTCTTTCTTTTGTTCAGATTAGATAACATGTATTCTGCCTTCCAGTTTACTGATTCTTTTCTCTGTCCATTCGTTCTGCTGTTGAGCCTTTCCAAATGAGCTTTGTGTCTGAGTTACCATATTTTTCTGTTGTAACACTTTTTTTATTTGATTTTTCCTTATATTTTCTACTTCTTTGTTGTTTCTCCCTTTTCATTTATTTCAAGTATGTCTGTAATTGATGATTGAAAAATTTTTATCATTGTTGCTTTAAAATCGGTGTCAGATGATTTTAACATCTGTCTCTTAGTGTTGGCATCTATTAATTGTGTTTTTTCATTTAATTTGAGATATTCCAGGTTCTTGGTATGATGAGTGATTTTTGACTGATATCTGGACTTTTTCATATGTTATAGGACTCTGGGTTTTATTTAAACCTTCTGTTTTAACTGGCCTTTTCTACACCATTTTAGCAGATATGTGGGGAGGGAGTTCCCTTATTACTGTCAGGTGGAGATAAAAGTTTGTGTTCCTCATTTGGCTTCTATTTACTCCTGAAGACGGCAGTGTCTCATTACTGCTGAGTGGGAGTGGGAGTTTTGGCTCTCCACATGGTCTTCACTGACATCATGTTGAGGATGGCCTCCAATAAAAGATAACCTTATTGCCAGGCAATGGTGAAAGTGCTAACTCTCCACTCTGCCTCCTTTGAAACCACCCCAGTTGGGAGGAGAAAGAGTGCCTCATTACTGATGGGGAAGGGGTTGGAAGTTTTGGTTTTGCATGTGGTCCCACTGATAGTACACAGTGTACTAGTGAAGAGCTGGTTACCTGCTGGAGGGGATGAAAGTCCCAGCTCCCCACTCGGCTTTCTCTCAAGCATCAGCTAGGGTGTTGGGGTGACTCATCACAGTCTTGAGAAGATGGAGGCCTAAGCTCCCCGCTTGGCCTGTGCTGGTGTGAATTTAGTAGGACCATGTGTTTTTTTTTGTGTGTGTGTGGTGTTTGGCTTGTGTAAAACTGTTGGTGTCTAAATGTTTTTATTATCATAGGCTGGCCATTTCCTAGACCATTGACTAGAGAGAGCATGTTTTTGTTAGGGCTTTCTTATTTTTGCTGTTGTTATTTTGTTTGTTTTGTTTCTTTGCCTATTTTTGTCTATATTTCTGAGTTTCCAGCTTTTTTTTTCCACTGCAGATCTGGGATAAAAGAAGCAAAAAGAAAACCCAACATGTCATCATGGATCTTGAGGTCTTTAGTTAGTCTGCCTTCTTTTCTCTACCTTTAGAGTTGTTTCATCTTTGTTGTATATATCAGGTCCAGAGTAGACAGTTACACTTAGTGAGTAGAGTCCCTGGGTGGAGTAGAAGTGTGTCTACTTCTGATATACTGATTATGATAATCAACATTTTTAACAAGATCTGTGGGATCTGCTGCTTCAGGTACACATGTTGACTAGCAAAGCTATACATTATTAAATTATTAGTTTTGTTAATATTAAGTTTTTATTTTTAATTATTTTTAGAAATTTCATAATGGAGTTCCAAGTTACCTTTGTTGCAAAACTAAAGATTTTGTTTTGCTGTACTTTATGCTAACTTTCAGATGAATTTCTCTCTCACTCTTACTCATGATCATCAAATATTACAGTTACGTTTGAGGTACCTCAGATTGACTTGTGTGTTAACATGAAACAAACACTAGCCAAAGTTCGTGCAGTGCTTAAGCCATTCTACCGTTGTCAATATAAGCTATCCATGAATAAACAATTTATTTTACCCTTCATTTTGACTTTCTTATATGTGACATTTTCAGTAATTATTCTCCTAAGAGTACTCATTAGCACAACTCTGATTGTTCTATTATATATTACGGGTTCTGCAGAACTGCAAGGTGAAAGAAGCAATATTTCTCTTGAACAGAATCTGATTTTAATGTCTTCTTATTAAATATATATTGGGGAAGGGACAAGATGACATTGTTAGATTCTTAAAAGCAATTCATAACATGGACTAGTAGGATAATTAGCCCATTTTGCTAAAAAAAAAAAAAAGAAAAAAGGTAAGAAAACAAACTGATTTTCATGGAAGCTTGAGAACGTTGAGTTATTTTTATGTTCAGAAGCACTATTTATGTGTCGTTAATATACTGTATAAATTTACAGTGAATTGCTTTGCATGTTGCTAAAAGATATTTTACTAGGGATATTTCTGTATTTGACATGTACTCTGTAGTAACAGAGGTTAATATCTTATTTTCAGAAGAAAAATGATCAGTATGTAGTTTGGTTTTTATAAGTTTCTTTTCTTCTATGGGGCATGGAATTTTGGCCTTAGCAAATATAAGCGATGTAGTGGAATTGAGAATGTATGAATTTCAGAATATTTATAAAAACGTTATTGCTCCTTCTGTTTGTCATTTATATTGTCAAGCCCTGTCTCATTTTTCCTGGACCAAGATTTCCAGATGTTAAACTCGGTTCTCACTTCTAGATCTTCCTTGTATTTATCTCAGGAATTCTAAGTATCTGCTTTGTGTCCCATAGTTCCTGACATTCCTGCTTCTGACTGAGGGAGAAGTGATCTCTACTGATAGCTTTCTTCAGTGGAGGATCTTGGTTTCTTTCAGGTGGTAGTTCTGACACTTTTTGACTTTAGGGCCCTTATAGTCTGAAAAATTATTTAAGACCTCGAAGATATTTTGTTTATATAGGTTCTATCTATCTACATTTACCGTAATGAAAATTAGAGGTGAAAAAAATCAAATATTGATTTATTAATTTTTTACAATAGTTATACTAAACTTGGCATATATTAACATAAATAAGTTTGTCTAAAAGTAGCTATGCTTTCGAAAACAAAAAATTCAAGAGGAAGATGGCATTGTTTTTAATTTTCACCAAAGTTTTTCATGCCTGGCTTTATAAAAGATGGTTACGTTTTCGTATCTGCTTTTGCATTTTTTTTATGTTGTTTTGGTTGAAGTATATGAAGAAAATCTGATCTTACAAACATATGCAGTTGGAAATGAAAGGAATATTTTAAAATGCTTTTTATATAATGAGAACATTCTTTGATTCTATACCAGAACTCAACAAATGGTAGCACTTTAAATGCTAGATGCAATATGGAATCCAAAAGCCTATCAAATATTTTTGTACTCTGTGATATTAAAATCTATGTTGCACTTTTTATAACTTTATGCATTGGTCATTTGGAAAATATTGTGTCATGGAGTTAGGAGTTATTACATTATTGATATTTGTTACTATAACCACAGATTAAACCAGAAAAAGTCTCTAAATGTTGAGAGTCTGTTAAGCTCACAGTGGCAGATAACAAGTACTCCAGGTTTCTAATTTTTGCTTAAAAGCTTGAATTTTATCATTGGCAATATATCCTGTTAGTTGTTTTCCTTGAAGAGGCAGGCTCATGTTATTTTTCAAAAAGACGTTTGCCAAATATCCAAGTTTGAATAACTGTGATTTATCTCTTAGTCATTATTTTAAGTAAAAATGGTGTTCCATGAAAAAATGGCTCATTCAACTCACACCTCAAACATTTGTGCAAGTGATCTTTCTTGAGATATCCTTTGTAGTTTGGTATGCGATAGAAGTGCTATATGGTTGTGCACTTCCCATTTATGTCGCATAGGATATTCAACATTTTGTACTTAAGGCTTAAGACTTAATGCAATTAATAATTGTTACTGCTTTAATGGGACATTTTGTATTGCAACTGGCTTTTAAAAATATATTATCGGCCGGGCGCGGTGGCTCAAGCCTGTAATCCCAGCACTTTGGGAGGCCGAGACGGGCGGATCATGAGGTCAGGAGATCGAGACCATCCTGGCTAATACGGTGAAACCCCGTCTCTACTAAAAAATACAAAAAACTAGCCGGGCGAAGTGGCGGGTGCCTGTAGTCCCAGCTACTCGGGAGGCTGAGGCAGGAGAATGGCGTGAACCCGAGAGGAGGAGCTTGCAGTGAGCTGAGATCCGGCCACTGCACTCCAGCCTGGGTGAAAGAGCAAGACTCCGTCTCAAAAAAAAAAAAAAAAAAAAAAAAAAAAAAATATATATATATATATATATATATATATATATATATATATATATAATCATTGCCATAAGTGTGTAGGACAGTGAAGAATACGGTAACTCCTAGTACAGTGGAGTGCCACTGCTTTGATTCATGTGGAAGCCCAGCAGTTTAACTCACCATTGCCTTTTTGCCACCAATGCAAATATCAACACAGTGAAAACATCTTCATAGTAGGGTGAGAATAGTTTTGACCTTGCAGAGCACCTTTAAGAGAATGGATCTTAGGTGTCTCCAGGGATTCACAGGTTAAATTTCGAGAACTACTACTGTACGTCATGCATATACAGGAATATGGATATAATTTTAAAAATGTGTGTGTATTATATGTGTGTATATATGTATATATTATGAGTGTGTATATATATTATATATGAGATATGTGTATATATATATTACATATATGAAATGTATATATATAGAAACAAAAGAATTTCAGAAAATAACTTGGATGATCCTCACGGTATTCCAGAGAGGTAGTGGTGATTAGAATATCTGCCTGAGATATAGAGGAGTCCTGTCAGTGTAGCTATGCCATTTTGCCTGTGACCAAGTAAGTGGAGTTGCTGAAAGGGCTAGAATCCTGATTCAGAATGAAACCCACAGGAGATCCAGTATCAACCTGGAATAAAACAGTATTGAGCATTCTAGTTTTTCTCATCTTGTACACAAACTTGAAGTCTTCTCTGATGTCTTGTATTTTAAAAAAAATATGGTGCATTGGGACAATACAGTTGACCCTTGAACAATGCGGAGATTGGACAACCAACCCCCATACAGTGAAATATCTGTATGTAACTTTTGACTCCCTTAAAGCTTAACCACTAATAGCTTACTGTTGCCTGGAAGCCTCACTGATACCATAAACAGTCAATTAACACTTATTTTGTATGTTGTATGTATTATATGCTGTATTCTTACAATAAAGTAAGCCAGAGGAAAGAAGTGTTATTAAGAAAATCATAAGGACAGGAAAATGTATTTATTATTCACTAAGTGGAAATGGATCATCATCAAGTTTTTCATGCCTGTTGTCTTCACAGTGAATAGGCTAAGGAAGGAAGAGGTGGAGGAGGAGGGGTTGGTCTTGCTGTCACAGGGTTGGCAAAGGCAGAAGATTCATGTATAAATGGATGCACAAGAGTCACCTGTACTTGGAAGGGGCAGGCCTAAGAGACCTGTGTATGCTGACCATGGAGAGGTGAGGGATTAGGTAACAATAAGGGGAAAGGACACTGATTTTATTAGTCGTCTAATGAGTGCCAGGTACTGTGCACTGTACTCATTGTTAACCCCTTTAATTCTCACAACAACCTGTGAAATCACTATTATCTGCCTCATTTTACAGAGGAGAAAGTGGAGCCTCTGATGTTAAACAATGAGCCTGAAACAACATCACTTCTGTGGGTTGGAGTATGAATTCAAACCATTTGAATTCTGTGGGTTGAACTCCAACCCATAGAATACTACCATTGTATTGTAATATAGTGTCTTTATATCTGTATTCACCAGCCTCTTGGGCTACATTGTTAACTGGTTAGCTGTTACTGTATCTATCTTCTAAACATACTTTGAATATACATGTGTATAGTCAGGTTCAGTTTTTACCTTTCTGAAGAAAATAAACACAATTTTGTATTCATTCATCCACTAGAGGGCACAAGAGGGCTAATTTGTTAAGTTGATAATGATTGATGAGTAGAGAGTAAATTAATATGATTGTAGTATGATTTTTAATCATATGTATGTACTATAGGAACTTGCATATGCAAAGTTATGAACAACCATCTAATCATTATTCTTGGTAAGAAAGATGCTGTGCTATCTTTTTATTGGAAACCTGAGACTACTTTTTCAGCAAAATATGGAAAATAAATGACATTTAGTTAAACTTAGATGTGTGACTGGTGGTTGAAGAGAGGGACCATGTGAAACGCATTGTCGAGACAAGCTGGGAACCAAGTCAGAACTTACATTCTATTCTAAGTTTTCTTCTCTCTCTCTCTCTTTTTTTTTTTTTTTATTTAATAGTACCTGCCAGTTTTGACATTATTAATTTAACTTTGTTGTGATGTGTTTGATGCAATGTCGTTCAAAATAACTGATGGATTTACCTGAGACATTACTTAAGTTTTGAAGGAAAATGTTAAGATAGCTTTTTGTATTTGGTTAATGCTTTTGTTAATCATTATTTATTATTCCAGACTTGTCATTTAAATATGGTTAGGTATGGGGAGTCTTTTAATATAACTGATATATCAAGTTCCTTATTTATGTAATTACCATGTGGGTAATTTTTAATGAAATTATGAAATACATTTTTTAAAAAGAACAAAAACTGTGAACTGTGAAATAATTGCATAATGTTTGCATAATATTTGCATTAGAGTATTTGTATTTGAAAAGAAATTTGGGATATTGTCCTGATTTATTTTTCATAAGACTCCTGTAAACTTTGGATCATGATGACTGTGAAGAAGTTTGAAATTCCATTGGCATCATATCCATGGCAATTGTGAAGTTTTGCCAACTAGATTCTTACACTATATATTACATGTAATTTTTGTTGTTGTTGTTAAGTTAGAGTTTGTAAATGAAGGAATCTAAAATAGTTTTTCATTTCACTCTTTTTAGATATACAATGAAGAATGTTCTTGAGCTCTACTTTAAGAAAATTGCTTTTTCAGACTGACAGGATTAGTGAAATAATACACTTTTATATGATTCTAATTTTGAGAAAGTGTGGCTGCTGGAACAAAATGGTCCAGAGTTTATAACCTTCTTTGCTCTGATATGTACAGGCATGTATGACATAATATAGCTTAACCTCTTTGAACGTTAGTTGATTGCTCCATATAATTGGATTACAGCATTGCTGTAGGATGGTAGGCACTAAGGATACAAAGATGAGTCATGAGTACTTCTATCTTCAAGGATGGCCATCTAGGGGGAGCACTATACAAGTTAGCAAATGATTACAATGTGGTATGATGAAGGCAGTAATAAAGTGATGCAAATTTGCTACTCTGGCATCATTTAAAGGGATAGTAACTTAGTTTGGGATGTATTCAGGGAAGATGCTTCAGAGGAGGTGACAAATCAGGGTGGAATAGGACAGCAGACTTTTAAATTGTAAAAGTCTGGAATAAAGATGAAATAATATAGGAGAGGAAGTTGGAGTTACAAGAAGGGGTCAACATCATGTCTCTTGAATATATATTAATAAGCTGGGATCTTATTTAGATTATAAGGAGCCATTTGCAGGTTTTCACTTAGGAGTTCTCTACACTTGCATTTTAGGAGGATCACTGAGATAAGACTTAGAGAAGTTGGAAGATATTACAATAGATAATGTGGGAAGAGGTGTGGTGGAGACAAGGCTGTAGAGTAAGTCTCAAGATAGTGCTCAAGTCTCAGCAGATTTTGGGGCTACCTAAGTATAGGATTAACAGAAGGAATGAAATCAATAGAAATAATTTTGAATCTGCAGACTTGGCAATTAGAAATAAAGCCAGAAAAAGCTAGAGGAGCCAAAGACGACTCAAAGGTGACTCTTAGGCTTCAGGTTTAACTGACTATGGAAAATGGAGGTGAGGGGAAAGTTTTTTTTGCAGGGGTTTTTAGCTAGAGATGGAGATTAAAACAAAATAAAATACAACTTTGAAATAATGTTTGATTACTTCCAATGTGCCAGATATATAGTGAAGTTTTAAATGTGACATATTTAATTATCTCAGTATCCCCTTGAGGTATTATCATCTCTAATTGACCAATGAGGAGGCAAATTTAGAAAGGTCATTATCTTAACTAAGACCGCATAGCTGGAAGTGACAGAACTTGGAATTGAGCTTAGTTCTATCTGACCCTGAATTGCAGCTTTTTCCATTCTATTACTCTGGGTATCATCTCATATAGTATGGTTGAAGCAATGAGTATAAATGGAAATGATCAAAAGAGAAGAGAACAAGAGGAGAGAAGATGGTCAAGGGTAAAACTTGGGCAAATAACATTGGATTACATGGAGCCTACCAGGGATATATAGAAGATGCAGCCAGAGGGAGGCAGGGAAACTAGAAATAGAATTACATCCAAGACAAAACTATTAGAATCAAGCTTGAAGGCTCTCATTCTTTCCCACCCCAACATTCTGTCCTTTAGCAAATTTTGTTTGCTCTGCCTTCAGAATATGTATAGACTCCTACCATTCACTCCAGTCCAAGCTACTCACATCTCCTGTGCTCTAATAGTGTTTTTCACATTTAGTCTTGTTGCCGTAGTGTCTTTTCTCCAAACGGCATTTAGATTGTCACTTTTCTGCTCAGAACTATCCAGTGATCTTCCTTGCCATTCAAGAATACAGTCCAAACTCATTACCATGGACTACAAGGATGCACATGGCTCTCACATGGGCTATCCCTCTAACCTCTCCTTCTACATCCTCCTATGGACAATAGTGCCAGCCACGAGCTAAACAATGCTTTCTCTCTGGACCTTTGTACTGACTACTTGCCTTCCTGAGATGCTTTCTCCCCAGATCTTCATCCCGGTGTCAGAGGGACCCAACCAACCTTTCTGAAATGGCATCTTGCATTATCACATTCTACCTTTTTATCCCCTTTTTATTGATAGGACATTACCACTTGTGTATTAGTCAGTTCTCACGCTGCTAATAAAGATATGCCTGAGACTGGATAATTTATAAAGGAAAGAGGTTTAATTGACTCACAGTTCCACATGTCTGGGCAGGCCTCACAATCACAGCAGAAGCCAAATGAGGAGCAAAGGCACATCTTACATGGTGGCAGGCAAGATAATTTGTGCAGAAGAACTCCCATTTATAAAACCATTAGATGTCATGAGACTTATTCACTACCACGAGAACAGTATGGGGGAAGTCCACCCCCATAATTCAGTTATCTCCACCTGGCCCCACCCTTGACACAAGGGGATTATTGCAATTCAAGGTGAGATTTGGGTGGGGACACAGGCAAACCATATCAACTTGAAACATTAACCTTAAGGGTGTGCTTTGTATTAACTGCCCTAAGCCCCTGTCCTGCACCCAAACTTCATGAAGGTAGAGATTTTGCCCTTTTTAGTTCACTCCTAGATCCCAGTGTATAGGACATAGTTAACGCTGAACAAATGTTTGAATGAATGAGTACAGTCAGAGTGGACATTAAAACAAGTAAATCAGATCATGTCACCCCCCCCCTTTAACCCTGCCACCCTAGCTGCCTCCTGTTACTGTCAAAATAAAAGCCAAACTTTGTACCATCATCTACAAGGCCTTACATGATCCAAGCCTTTGTAAAGACTGACCTCTAGCCTTGCCATTCCACCCTGGTTGACTATGTTCCAGCCACATTGGCGTTTTTGTTCTTCTTGGAACTTGCTAAGCTCATTTATTCCTCTTGTTACCTCTTTTGCCAGCCACTCCTCCTACATAGTTGGCTCCTTTTGGTCTTCAGATTTTTGCTCAAGTATTCCTTCTTGAGCCAATCTGATACCTGCCCCTCCATCTCAGATCTTCCCAGGACTCAGGCTAATTTTTAGCATCATAGTTGTCACTAACTAAACAATAGTGTTTATTTATTTACTTATTAATATTCTCTCCCCTGAACTGGATTATCAACTTAATGAGGGCAAGGGCTAAGATTTCTGTCTTGTTACCATCACATTTCCAGCACCTGAATGGAGTGCTTGGAACTTTTTAGAAGCCCAATGCTCAGAGGATAAATGAATGAAAGACTTATGCCACTCCTGTGAGGGTGGCTCCTTGTGATTGTGAATGCTTGAATACTCATTTGGTGACACACAAACGCCTGAAACTTCTAAGATAAAGGTTATGCAGTTTGAACACTAAGTTGTGAGAAAACTATCTCATATAATTCTGGTCCATTACTTTGTAGAGACACTTCTTGCATATTCTTAGGAATCCAAATCTTGCAAACTTTCAGGATGTAATTTTTATTCTTAGTTGTTGCCATTAGTATTTGACTGAATTAGATTTCTAGTTTCTCTAGGATGATGAGTGCCATGTTCTCTTTCATAGCCCCACACTTCTCCCAGAATTCAACACAGAGTAAATGTCAAGAGATGTTTATTAGTGGATTTTTTTTAATTTAGTTAAAAATTTAGAATTTTCTGTAATATATTTTCAGTTTTTATAGATTTCACAATTTAGCCCCACCCGCCCACATCTCCAAGAAGCTCAACCTTTAAGCAATGTTCGCTTACTGACAAACTCCAGAAAAGGAATGAAGGAGTGACATTCCCACACTAAGTTTAAATGCTATCCACTAGGCTAGAGAAACAGAGGAGACCTATAACCATTTATTCACCCTCTCTATTTGGATGGGGTTGGGGTGGAGGCAGGAAAAGGTTCTGTGGCTCAGCATCCTTCTTCACTCTTATTTTCTTTCTGATAAAACAGCCAGTGTTCGGTGTGGCTCCAGAAGTTTTGATTTGGGGATTTAAAAAGTGAGCAGCAGGTAGCTGTGACGCAGGTTTTGCACGGTCATTGAGCTGCACACACCTTAAGCCAACATAACCAGTGAAAGGTGGTAGTGTTTGAACTGAATCTGTGCTTTTTAGATGGAGCAGCACCTTTCAATAAAAGCACGTTTATATGGACTCCTTAAGAAGTTTAGACTGGAGGGCTGTCTCCAGAAATGGGCCCCCCTTTAGCCAAGACCCATTTGTTTGTCTTGGCAGGCTGGCTGTGTCTGCTTGGCTGGTGCTAATGCTAGGATGTTAAATTGATGAAACACAGAGCTCTTGATCCGTTTCAGTGAGGCTTCTCTTTGGTTAATGGCAGGGTAGAGCTCTTTGCTGCTAGCCACCTGCAACTGGACAAGTTAAAAAAATTAAAAAAAGAAGTAGGTGTGGAGATGTGGAAGAGGAAATCTTTATTTGAAAATATGTTACCAAATGCTTTTTTTTTTTTTTTTTGCCTGTTTTAGTATCCAAAAAAGATTTCAAAGCACTGAAAAATAGTAAAAAATGTCACTTAAATCCCACCATGAGTTTTGGGCAGTGGCAGTGGTTGAGGGAGGGATGGAGAAAGGGTATTCTTGTAATGTGGTTAGAAATTGGTGGAACTGTGGAAAGATGGTTCATTAGAATAATTAACCTTGCTATTCATTGTGGCTTTTGTCTTTCTTTGGTCTAGATAGAATCTTTTGTTTCAAGTGATTACAATGTATGCTTCTGCTTTGCATGAATGCCAAGGCATAAATAACCTGACAAAAATATGAAGGGGTTTGGCTTTTTGAGAGGTTGGTCATTTCTGAGCTACGTACCCGTTACAGTCATGCCTCGCTTAGTGTGGAGGATATATTCTGAGAAATGTGTTGTTAGGTGATTTCACATTGTGTGAACATCATAGAGTGTACTTACGCAAACCCAGATGGCATAGCCTAATACACACCTAGGCTATGCATTGTAGTCTATTGATCCTAGGCTACAAACCTGTACAGTATGTTACTGTACTATATACTGTAGGCAATTATAACACAATGGTAAGTTTTTGTGTATCTAAACATAGAAAAGATAGCATAAAAATACTGTATCAAAGATATAAATGGTACACCTATATAGGTCACTTATCATGAATGGAGCTTGCAGGACTGGAAGTTCCTCTGTATGACTCTGAGTGAGTGAGTGGTGTGTTACTGTGAAGGCCTAAAACATTATTGTACACTCCTCTAGACTTTATAAACACTGCACCACCTAGGCTACACTAAATTTATTTTTAAAAGTTTCTTTCTTCAATATAACTTTAGCTTACTGTCACTTTTTTTACTTTATAAATGTTTATGATTTAACTTTTTAACTCTTATAGTAACCCAAACACATTGTGTAACTCTACAAAAATATTTTCTTTTTATATTCTATTCTATATTTTCTATTTTTAAAATTTAAAAAATGTTTAAACTATTTCATTAAAACCTAAAACACGAGCATAGATATTAGCCTAGGCCTACATGGGATCAGGATCATTAAGACATTATAGGATGATAGGAAATTTTCAGCTCCATTGGAATCCTATGGGACCATCATCATATATGCAGTCCATTGTTGACTGAAATGTCATTATGCGGTGTGTGACTGTACACTTGTGTAAAATGCACTCGTGTTTGTTTGGTGTGCTTGGGACTGAACTACCTTTAGTCTGTGAGTCTTCACGACTGCGCATTGTTTCAACAGCCAAGGGCTATGATGAGACTTTTTAGAAGTAACAGCACAAAAAGGAAGCAAGTATAAATCATCCTTTGGATTTACATTTTTCAAGAGATTTATAATATTCTTTTTGTTGTTATAGATGTTGATAGTCTCATGAGGTTGCTGGCTTCATTTGTCCTTTACCCTATTCAGGCTTCTGCTCAAAAGAGGCAATACACCAAGCCCTCACCCAGTCACTCTTTAATTGCTCACTTGCTTTATTTTTTTATAGCAGTTATTTTGACCTGAACTCTATTTCTGTTTTTTAAAGTTATAACTCTTCAACTGCAATGTGAGTTATGTGAGGCCAGGGATGTTTTCTTATTCACTGCTTAATCCATAGTGCTCAGAAGAGTAACCAGGGTATTGTAAATGCTTGATAAATTTGTGTTGAATGACTGAGCTAGTAATGAAAGGAGTGATAAAGTAGAGAAAGCAGATAATGATGGTTTCTCAGATAATATCATTCAATATGCTGCTAGTTAAAGTACAACAGGAAAGTCCATCAGTTTTGTTAAATGCGTTCCTTATTAGTACTACTAATAAAACTATGAGTGAAAACTGAATTGCATGTAGCAAACATCACTTATACCAAGTAAATGAAATAATTAAGTTAGCCAAAGATCAGAGAATATGAAAACATTTCATTATATTGTCGAATGGGAGGAGTGAGCAGAGAGATTAGATTTGTTTTAATAAAGGTGTTAGGAGTATCAGTTCAGAAATTTTACCATTGGTCCATAAGAATACATTTAAAACTCTGTTTACTGCCATGCCCTCTGCTTTAGAAAGGTTAGGTTTGTCAATTTGAAAATCTCTATTAGTTGCTTATATCCATTGTCTGAGTATATTAGCATTTCTGGAGCTATACAGCACATGCTGCCACTAACAGATGGAATTGACTAAAGAGAATATCTACAGTCCACTAAAGAAAAAATGTTTAAAGAGAGTGTTTGACACATGACAGATGGCATGAGAAATAGCCTGTCGAATTAAGATCAGTAATAATGGATTAGTGAACACCCTCTAATTAACTACCAAATATTATTCTCATGATTCCACTCTATTTCTTTCCACTCTATGTTGTGTTGACTTATTATGAAACTCAGATAATAATATTTCATATTTTCTATTTCATATTTTTATGTATTAATATTTACCCTAAAGATGTATCTATTTTGTTTTATATTCTTCTTAATGGGTTTATCATAGTTCATCAAGCTGATATGGTAGCATGAGACTGTGTTGGAAGCAAAGCTATTATGTTAGTAGTTTTTGTATGCCTGTAGCTAGCTATATGCCTGGCATGTAGAACATGTTCAGTTTATGTTTGTTAAACTTAATTGACTATCCCAAGTGTATTTAACCTTTACTTTATTATTGGACATTTAGATTCTTTCTGGTTTACTGATATTATAAGTAATGAAGTAACCATCTATAGGAATGCCTGTGGCTTCATGATTCTTTTGACTCAGTCTTATGATGAATTCTCAAAAAGAAATTTCTTAGTCAAATGTTGTGAACATTTTTATATCTTTTAATTTGTAAATGGGTGACACCATTTTATAGCGGTATCTTCTGTGTTTGAATATTCCTTTGCTCTTACAAAATAAGTAACGGTATTTTTGGGCCCATCTAGCGTTTCTTGTGGCCATTTCTTCTTTCTGACATATGGTAGCTACAGATATTCCCAAATTTGGATCTAAGTGACACCTATTTTAGTTTTTTTTTTTTAAATTCTAGGCATGGTTTTTTTGATAGTAATTGTTAGCATATTTATGACTTTTATTAATATATTTTTAAAAAATAAATTATGCATTTTATTAATTTTTTTGAGGAATTTTTAAAAGGCCTTTGTACTTGGACACTGCTTAATTATTGTTGCAAACTAGTTTTTAAAATGTTCTTATTTCAGATGGGGTGTCTACAACTTTGACATTCCTGAAGCCCTTTTGTTTTTATTCTTCCCTCCCTCTCTTTCAATTTTTGAAATGCTAGTAGCTTTTGAAGTTGCTTTCAAACTGTTAAAATACACACGTTCATGTACTATGTGGTACATAATTATTGTTCCTTTCTTAGCTTCATTACTCTCCAAAAGAGTAAGAGAAACTAGAAAATCTACCTTAAGCAGCTTCAACGAACAGTATAATAATTTTGTGCTTATTTAGAATGAACAAATCTTTGGTTAAAAACCAACTAATGACCAGTAAAAAAAGTGGGGGGCAATGGGGAGGTACTCTTAATATTTAACATTTTGTTTCCTGGTTCTGTTTTTAAATTTGTAGTGCAGGTTGGGAATTCCTAATTTAAAAATTCAAAATCCAATATATTCCAAAATCTGAAACATTTTGAGCTCTGATACGACAGTATGGGTGGAAAAATTTCGCACCTGAACTTAGGTGATGAGTCACAGTCAAAACTCAGTTTCATGTACAAAATTATTTAAAAATTGTATGAGGTTACTTTCAGGCTATATGTATAAGATATATACGAAATGTAAATGAATTCTATGTTCAGATTTCGGTCCCATTCCCAAGATAGCTCATTACATATATGCAAGTATTCCAAAATCCGAAATAATCCAAAATCTGGAAAACTTCTCGTTCCAAGCATTTCACATAAGGGATACTTGACCTGTACTCATACCTTTCCCTGGTTTTGTAACCCTTAGATAATAGTGTTTTTGTTGATATTAGAATGCTAACTATTGGTAATAATAGCGACATTTTGAGATTTTTTTATATGTACAAAGTACTGGATTTCTTATACATTTTCTTAAACCTGTTATTATTCCTTTTTCATAGATGGTGGAACTGAAGCTTTGGGAAGTTAAATAAAACTAGCCCAGAGGTAGAAAAACTGTTCAGACTTGAGTCTGTCTAGCTCTGAACCCCATGCTCTTAATCATGATTCTGTGCTAAGTACATTGGTTTTGATAATTTGCATTTATTGCCAAGGATTTCTTTTTAGAAGACTCTCTTTCTAATTGTGTGGATTTGTGTGACCATCTTGGAATTGAAATATTAAGCAAATACATTTTAAATGCTTATCCAAAATGTTCTTGATAACCAGGTATTGATCTGTGCTGGGAAAGCCATCTTCGAACATCTTTTCGCAGAGCAAGCGGTTCATTGACTTGCCCTAAGCTTCACTCCCTCGTTTCAGTCTGTTCCCTAACTTTAGGCTTCTTTCATAAACAGAATCCTCCTCTTTAACTTAACTGTGTTAAAAGTTAAGTTTTAACACAGAACTTAATCAAAATAAACTTGATTATGGCCCCAAACATTTTTGATATCTTTGTCTAATATTTGTTTTTAATAATTAATGGTTTACAGTATATAAAAATGTTTTTCAGAAGTAGAAAGGACTTTTTGTATATGAAATTGTTTTTTCATTAGCATTTTCATTAATATTCCCTACGCTTTGCCAGTTTTTGTCAATTGCTTCGCTATGGGGAATAAACAGACTGAGCTTGATAAAATCGGGTCATTTGTGGTCACCCGTAAATAGAATAATATTTAAGTGTTCTTTCTAGGTCCTGATTACATTTAGCCTTGTTCTTACTGAAGATGGTGTGACACTTACAAGTAGAAACTCTTTCTGATATCTGGAAATATTCAACAAATACCTATTTATAATCATGATTATTATTTACCTTTGAAGTTTTTAGCCTGAGGACCATGGAGAGGGCTTCAGGGAATCATAGACAGGTTGGGAGTGGTGTGTGAAAAATTAAGTCATTTTGGTTTTTTTGAATTCATCATTTTCATCATGCATTCAGTTATTCATTGAATTATTCATTTTACCATTCATTCAAGTATCTAAAAAGAAAACTGGACCCATAGAAAGTTTTAAAACATTCCTATTCTTAAAACTTTGTCATCTGCATTTATTTAACCACTTAACTTAAATACCAGACCTTTTAGATGTTTATTTTTACCATAATTTCTGTTCCTATTCTTCTGTCAATTTCCTATGTCTAACTCTAAGCATTTCTTGCTTGCTATTTTTAAGCAATGATGACATGGACTTTTTTTTAATTAACATCGTGATCACTTATCCTCTAGTTGCATAAATGGCCATATTTTAGAGACAGAAAGAGACTAAAATTTGGAATATTTAGGGCTCTGGGATGAGTGGCTGCTATGAAGTTACTATTTGAACCCTGTTAGTTCAGTGGTGCATGCACTGTACTGTAATAATCTAAAATATGGTCCTAGAGTTCCGTCTTCCTTCCTAACAGTAAAACATGAATTCCTGGCCGGGCGCGGTGGCTCAAGCCTGTAATCCCAGCACTTTGGGAGGCCGAGACGGGCGGATCACAAGGTCAGGAGATCGAGACCATCCTGGCTAACATGGTGAAACCCCGTCTCTACTAAAAATACAAAAAACTAGCCGGGCGAGGTGGCGGGCGCCTGTAGTCCCAGCTACTCCGGAGGCTGAGGCAGGAGAATGGCGTGAACCCGGGAGGCGGAGCTTGCAGTGAGCTGAGACCCGGCCACTGCACTCCAGCCTGGGCGACAGAGCGAGACTCCGTCTCAAAAAAAAAAAAAAAAAAAAAAAACATGAATTCCTCAGTTTTATTTCTCTTCATTATCACCTGGGCCATCACCTCCACCTCCAAATATTACCAGCTCTAGACGCACTCAGTTAAAACCCTGCTACCATGTCACTCTGGAATAGACTAGTTACTGCTGAAAAAAAGGAAGCAGAAAATCAGTGCCAGGGGCTCTCTGTCCTCTGATCTCCCATACTGTTTTCACTTTGCCTCCTCTCCCCCAAAGATGAGTCACAGCAACCTGCCCTTCTTATAATTGTCTAACAGAGATAATGAGTTTACTTCATAAACAACAACAACAACAACACGAGAGAGTATGAAAGGAAGGGTATAAAATATTCTATACATTTTAAGAATAAAACTTGGTAGTTTTATTCTGAATCAGTCTTTCATAATTCTAAGAAGACAGTATCATGTAGTAAACAACCCATGCTGTGGAATCTTTCTACCTTAGATCTGCCACTGGTTAGCTGTTTCATTTTTATAAGTCGGGATAAAATGGAATAATGGTGGACCTACAGGCTAGGGTTAGAGCAGGCAAAGTTTTTAACAAACTGCAAGTCCTCAACAAACATTTGCTTATTGGTAACAGAACCATCTTTTGTTGTCTCTCCGTTTTAATGACGTATCTAGGAACAACTGCATTTTATTTAAAGTAAAACAGCCACTTCTATTTAAAGTAAAACATCTAAAAATGTAACCAGTTCAAAGAATCATGTAATATCTAATTTGAGGTAGTTCTCATTCCTTTCTGCCTAATACTAGACCACTGAATATTCCAAACCTCTTAAGACTTTATTCCCTTATACTACAAGTCAATTAAAATGCTATTACTGTCATTTACGTGTTTAATGGTTTTCAACCCATGAATGTAAAATGGTTTATCTTTAATTTTTGTTATGTTCTGCCAGTTTCTTGTAGGTTATGCCTGTGGGCAATGAGCAACCTGAACCTGATAAAATTCACTTATAATGTAGAACATTTCAGGTTACTAAACAAAGCTCACTTTGTTTACTAACTTTATTTTCTATCATAAATGTAGCACATCTTTAATTCATGCAGTATTTAGAAATACTAAAAGATATTTTAATCATAGAAGAAGAAAAAAATGCTCACATCCCTACACCTCAAAGATCTCTACTTAAATTTTGGGTGACTTCCTTTCATGATGATTTCCACAAACTTAAGAGCTATGATCTTCCAATAAATGCCACTTTGAGTATGTTCACTTTAACAAGTTTCTCAAAGACTTTCTTTTGTCTTTTAATCCTTTTGTAGTTCCTCCCTGTGTTGGCTCGGGGCACTATATAGGGAGTGCTGTATTTAAAAGCAGAACAAATGAAGATACAAACACACAAATGTAAATAATGTACCCACAATAAAAGAGGAGCCTACCATTTTGAGCAGCATAGTATCCAAGCTTTCTTTCCAGTTGCTCCTCAAATGGTAACTGAGGGGAAAGGTAGGGATCATGAGGAAATGAACTCTGGTAGGAATTAGTGGGTGCCAATGTGAGTTATACAGCATTTTTGGCAGATGTAAGTACTTTTAGAAATCATTTAAAATGTATCGATCCTTTGTATGATACAGCAGATATTTAAACAATTCATTCACAGATGTTGCTGGTGAAGGTTATACTATCATCATGGGTGGATTTAGATTTTGTGGAGCCAGAAACTTGTATAATTTTGCAGATTACATTTTAGAAAAGTGAATAGAACTATATGTATATATAAAATTAGGTACAATAGTGAATATTTCTTTAGTCTGAGGGAAAAAAATTGTAAAAATTACAATTTGATAAAGCTGACAGATATCACTAACATCAAAAAATCCAGAAGAAAGGTAATCCTTTTTAAGAAACTCTCCAACATATTTTTCTTTTCTTTTCTTTTCTTTTCTTTCTTTTCTTTTCTTTTCTTTTCTTTTCTTTTCTTTTCTCTTTCTTTCTTTCTTTCTTTCTTTCTTTCTTTCTTTCTTTCTTTCTTTCTTTCTCTCTCTCTCTCTCTTTCTCTCTTTCTTTCTTTCTTTCTTTCTTTCTTTCTTTCTTTCTTTCTTTCTTTCTTTCTTTCTTTTTTAAATACTTCAAATTCTGGGGTACATGTGCAGAATGTGCAGGTTTGTTACATAGCTATACACGTGCCATGGTGGTTTGCTGCACCCATCAACCCATCATCTACATTAGGTATTTCTCCTAATGCTATCCCTCCCCTAGTCCACCACCCCCAAACAGGCCCTGTTGTGTGATGTTCCCCTCCCTGTGTCCATATGTTCTTATTGTTCAACTCCCACATACGAGTGAGAACATCTGTTGTTTGGTTTTCTGTTCCTGTGTTAGTTTGCTGAAAATGATGGTTTACAGCTTCATCCATGTCCCTCAAAGGACATGAACCCACCTTTTTTTTATGACTGCATAGTATTTTGTGGTGTATATGTGCCACATTTTCTTTATTCAACTTATTTCTAAGTTTTTTCTATATTTGTTGGCTCTTATACTTTAATTGCTTCTTTGCTTATCAATGATTTTGAAATATCATTTTTGTTGGGAGAATAGAAAGTTAACTCAGTTTTTCTTCTATCATTGTTCAGATTTTGATTTTTATTATTGATAATTGAGACGCATAAAACATGTGCATATAGTCATCATCATTTGTTTGTAGTGCTGCTATTGGTTTGTGCCTTACAAACAGGAATTCTGATGAATTTAGTCTCGTACATTTCTCATAAAAAAAAATACAGAGTGTTTAAAATTTGTTATTTGTTCATTATAATGTTGAATTATCAAATATATTTCTGACAAGGGTAAATTTCCATTTCAACTAAGTATTGATGAGAATCACTTCCCTCACCTACAGTTTTAAAGTAAAGATTGAAAGACTTGTCCACAGCCCAGATTCTGGCTTCATAGGCTTCAAACCCTGTTTCTCCTCCACTGCTCATATGCTTTCAGGCTGTGTACTGTTTCTCTATTTGATCCTCCTAGTGCTGTTAATATCCTTCTCTGGTCTTCTTCAACCTATTGTATTTTACAAAGGTAATTTTTGGATTAAGATGATATTGTCAAGGACAAGGCCTAATAATGGACAAGAACAACAATAATAATATTAGCTAGTGTCAAGTGCTACATATCAAGCATGTGCCAAGCATGTACCATCTAATTATTGCCATGAACCGATTCTAATTTTATAGATGAGAAAACTAAACTTGTTGGGATTTCTATTCAGACTCAAAGCTTGTGTTCCAAACTACTACAAACCACTTTTCAGCAGTTTACAGTTGGTGTGGGGGAGTTCAAACCCAAGCATGCCCCTCTATTTTACTTGCATGAATTATTGTATTTTCTACTTATTACTTTTTATATCTTTGGATTTTATTAATTTATTCTAGTCGTTTCAACAAGAGATCATTTTAGAACTAACTTATCTGTAAAACCAAAAATACTTAAGTCAAAGGTCATTATTAGAATAAAGCTTAATATTTCAGTAACTATATGCAATAATGTATTACAATGAAAAATCAAAACAAAAAATAAAATGAACAATTCTTATGAGTTTGAAATATAGAATTTAACTTATTTCATCAGTATTTTTATTGAAATTGCTTTCTAATCTTTGTGAATGAGCATAAAATATTAATTTTACTCATCTTTATTATACAGGTTCAGAAGTGTGTGAATTTGTTTTCAAGCAAATTTAAAGTCAAAATCTATCCAGTTACTTCCTTTCTTCACTGTTGGATAAAAAGTTTGTGCATGTGCACTTTCTCCCTATGTATATGTATATATATATTTTATGTATAATATAATATAATATAGTATAATATAAATATATTGCAGAGGGGAGCCTCTCCTGCTTTTAACTCCTGATGTTCAATTGGCACCTTACTTAAACTTATTATGACTTAATTTCAGTGCTTTCTCTCTACTTAAGCCTACTCTCTTATCCTTGTTATAAGCTACTTTTATCACAAATAAAGAAAAAAATTAACAAGTACCCATCCTGAGGATGGCCTCTATATACTGGGACCATAGCACTTTGTGTTTGGGTTACTTGCTTGTTCTCCAAATGGTTATTATCTAGTCAAAGAAATTTATCTAATTTTAAATCTTTATTAGAGATGATTGCTTGGACTTGAATCCCTGTTCCACCACATACTAGCCATGTTACCTATGGCAAGTGATGTAACATTTTTGTGCTCAGTTTCCTTATCTGTCTAACAGGGATAACACATAGTGCTAACTTGCTGGATTGTTGGGTAGTTTGCATGTTTTAATATATGTAAAATACTTGGAATAATGTATTACACAGTAAACTCTTAATAAATATTAGCTGTTATTTTTAACAGCAAGCAGACTATGTCACTACTGGGAATGAATGATTTGAGATGTGTCAGGATTGGTCCTCTGACTACAGCTATTTCTACTACTACCAACCATAGTGTCTGAAATATTATCAAAGATTAGTCAGGAACCTCTAATAAATGCAGATGCTACTCAGAGGACTGATAAGTCAGCATTTCTGTGTGTTTTTTAGAATGTTAATAAATGGGAAAAATATATAATATAATAAAGCAATGGCCTGTGGCCACATATGTTTGGGAGTACATTTGTTTAAGCAATCAGGTTTCTAGTATAGTAGGATTCTCCAGCTCTTTTGAGATGCAAATGTAACAGCAAATCCCTGAGCAGGGATAAAGCATGTAGCCGTGGATCCAGGAGCACTTTTCATACCCCTAACCCCTCTGGTGCATTTTTTAAAACACATTCTTCGTGTTTAGTGTTTTTTGAGATAGACTCTGATACATCCCTTCAGAGATCATCAACTAAAAACCGGGTAGAATGACATTTGGCAATTTGACACAAGTAAATAGTTAGAACCAAGATAGTGGTTTTAGGTTGTAGGAGAGATGCTTTGAAGGAAGTGGTGGGCAGGTACCAAAGGCCAGAGAACCTGCCCAATTTGTAGGACTGTGTGGTTGAGACCAGCCATACTGCAGAATCCCTGATGCATGAAATCAGCTCAAGTCTGCCTGCGTATTATGAGAACTGTAGTGACCCAGACTAGTACTGAATTTGATTTACTAAGAAACTTCAGTTGAAAGATGGAGACTGGTTGTTGAGGCAGTTTAAGAAGGATTGACCTTGCTGATAGATTCATGTTCTAACTTAACTGTTCCCAACCAGACAATGACATTTCAAGCATACAATTATATCTAGAAGCAATTTGAATAAGTCACCTGAGTTCTGGCTTGTACTTTTTTGAGGTAACTGGGACAATTTTGTTTATTAGAAAGCAAAAGATCAGTTTTATGAAAGCAATACCCTAAATATGTTCTTTGACTAGTATACATATCCCAACTATACTTATTATAATTTATTTTTTATTATATTGTGTTAATAATAAAAATAAATTATAAACTTATATATATTATAATATGACTATTGCTATAGATAACACATTTTGTGAAGTGTAGAGCTGGTCAATACTTTCTAGTAAAGCACAAGCTTTTATTTTTGTAATCAGTTTCTGTTTTTATAAATGTGACTTCCTATAAAGGGAAAGGAACACACAAACTTTTATTGTTGTTGTTTGAGACTGGGTCTCACTCAGGCTGGAGCGCAGTGGCAGGATCACAGCTCATTGTAGCCTTGATCTCCTGTGCTCAAGCATCCTCCCATCTAAGCCTCCTGAGTAGCCAGGATTACAGGTGTGCACCACCATGTTTGGCTAATTTTTTATAGAGATGGGGGTCTCACTATGTTTCTTTGGCTGGTCTTAAACTCGTGGGCTCAAGCAATCCTCACATCTTGGCCTTTCAAAGTGTTGGAATTACAGGCATGAGCCACTGTGCCTGGCCTCCAAACTTTAAAGCTATTGTTTAACTGTTTAAAATCTCCAATAATACTTCATTTATATATGAATATAACGGGTGAATCTTATTTCCTTTAACGTATATAATTTATGAAAAATCTTGTCAGAGATATATTGGGTTTTGGTTTTGGTTTCATTACTTTGAAAGTTTGAAAAACCTTTGGAATCAGTAAGTGTAACAAACTTTTTTCCCCTTAGTGTCATTCTATTTCTGTGGCTGTAGTTACAAATTTTGGATCTGAAAAATGTTCAATTTACGTCACGAAATGGAGCTGGCCTTCTTTCTAAATATGTTGGCGCTGGACCAGGGCTAGCTTTTCCACTAGTGCTTCCATGCCTATCTTTTAAAATTTAGATTTTATATATTTTCTTTTGATTGGTGATCAGTCTGTTATACTCGTGGTTTGCTTCCATTTTGGAATCTGCTAGTAAGAAATGACCTTAGACATTATTGAGAAATTTGTGTCATTCTTTTCTTATTATCAACTTTTTTTCCCCTGACATTTGTTTTGAGTAGCTCAGGTCCACTTTATCCAGGCAGTCAGTTTGTGCTGAATGTTATTTGACCTTCAGGAATCTCAGATCCAGCCAGGATTGGGCCAGACTTGATCCTCTCCCATTTTAGATACCTGGCCAACTTCTCTGGCCAGCATTAGGCTTTGACACTCCTAAAGGCCTATAGATGATTTCATGAAAGGGTATGCTATCCTTTTACTTGTCTGCAGTCTGTTTCAACAGTGAAAATAATAGAAACTGTAGGTTAGTGTTAAGGATATTCTTATCTCTTGCAGATTTTTTTCTTTTCTCTTCTCTCCTCTTCTCCTCTTCTCCTTCCTTCCCTTCCCTTCCTTCCCTTCCCTTCCCTTCCCTTCCCTTCCCTTCCCTTCCCTTCCCTTCCCTTCCCTTCCCTTCCCTTCCCTTTCCTTCCTTCCTTCCTTCCTTCCTTCCTTCCTTCCTTCCTTCCTTCCTTCCTTCCTTCCTTCCTTCCTTCCTTCCTTCCCTGCTCTCCTCTTCCTCCTCCTCCTCCTCCTCCTCCTCCCCTCCTCCTCCTGCCCTCCTCCTCCTCTTTCTATTGCTCCCATTTCTTCCTATTTTGGGGGTAGTGGTGTGTGGAATCATTGGTATGCTGTTTTTGTATATTTGGTTTCTCCTCTTGGTACTCTCTTGAAGGCCTTTCTAGCAAGACAGGTGTGAGAGATGGTCAGGGTGACACAAGGCACCCAGGGGGAAATAGACCTACAATTTTGATTGAGAGAAGCTTCGTGGTGTCTACACTTTTGCAGTAGTAGGACATTTGCTACAGATTTTAGTTTGCCATGGACTTTCTTAGATGGTGTAGTCATGACAATTCTTATGTTTATTAGTGGTGTTGGCATCAGTGAAAGCCTCAGAAAAGATTCTGTAAGACAAAGTAAATGCTACCTCTACACAGACATGATAAAATACCAGATTGTGAAAGAGCAAAGAATGGTAATTTGGGAATGGTCGTATAATGGATTAAACACAGGTTTTTGTCATTTGGATGCCTCTTACACAGCCACAATAAGCAAGTCTTACCTGAAATACAGTGGAATGTCTGTTTTCTAGCAGAGGGGTGCCTTGCATGCTCTTCCATGGTGCCAGAGCCTGGCCATGTGGCTCCTGGAGCATATTTATGACCACGAAGCCAATTGTACTGTTCAGTGCATCTGTGAAATGAAAAAAATGTGGTTTCAAGCAGGGGTTGTATGAAGAAAGGTGTCCTATCAGTTTTGTCCACCCCTTTTTCAAACTAAACAGTGTACCATAACCTTTGAGACAGGCCTGGAGGGAATTATGGACACCAAGATTATTAGTGTCATATTTCAAAGAATGTACTGAGGGCCTAAGAAGGTATGTTTGGCACTGTTCTAGGTGGCAGGACAGCATGGCAGAGATGTCAGATGAGGCTTCCAGGGAGAGACAGGGGGAAAACCAATACACACACAGGAAAACTGTGGGATTAGCAGAAGTCTTAATGTTATGCAGGTAAATAAGTTTAGGGTTACATGACAAGAAGTGACTATGGCATTCTTAGAATGGGTGGTGAGGAAGACATGCTATTTAGATTGAGACAGAAAAAAAGGAAAGTGCCAGATGCGGAGAAACTAAAGGACAAAACATTTCTGGCAGAGATAATCAGTAAGAAGGTGAGTGAGCAATGAAGAGGGCATTAAAAGACAAAACAGATGGGAAGAAACCAGACTTGTATGGCTGTGTAAGACAGAGTAAAACATTTAACTGCAGATATATTAGGGACCAGGGAGGATTTTCAGCAGAAGGATAATATGGTCTGATTTGCCTTTTTGAAAATGTTCATCTTGCTGTGTAAAGAATGGAATAGAGGAGGGGCAAGAATCTATGTAGGAGGCTCTTACTGTTGTTCAGGTGAGGTGTGATGGTGGCTTGGACTACAGTAGTAACAAGAGAACTGGAAAGAAGTAAAGGATGTTGTGGAAGTAGATTGACAGGACTAGTAGGGGAATGCCATATGTGTGGTGAAAGGAAGACAGAAGACAGTGATGCTGCCTGGATTTGAGATGTGAGGAATCGTATCGATGGGTCTTTTCCTGAGATGGGAACTACTAGGGGAGCAGTGGGCATCCATAGCAAACTCAAGAGTTTTGGCCATGGAGAGTTTGAGATGTCTGTTAGATGTCCCAGGGAGATGTCAAGTGGGAAGATGGGGTTAGGGCTGGATGTACAGATTTAGATGTTAAAAACAGTCAGAAGATGCTCTTTATAACCGTAGGACTCGGTGGGAACGCCTAAGCAAAGTAAATTGTCTGAAAAATGAAGGAGACCAAGAACACAGTCTTCACACACTCCTGCTTTTATGACAAGTGCAGAGAAAGAATCAGTAAGCTGGGTGGAAAATAAGGAGAGTATGATATTCTAGAAGCCAGGGTAAAATAGCATTTCAAGAGTGAGACAAAGGTAGCTCTAGATATTGTCGAGTTGGAAGCTTAGTCACAGTGGAAGTCCTTTTAAAGAAAAGTAATACAGGATAATTAATACAAACTTTGGTACTAATTTGACTGTTTGGAATGAGAAAATAACAGTAAAAATTATAAAATTTTAAAGAGGTAAAATGCCATAAATGAACAAAATTCAGAAAAATCTTACTAATTAAACACCAATGCACTACTGTAATACTTTTTTCTCTTTTTCAGGGAGTGGAAAAGGGGAGGAGGCTTACTTTTGCATTGCTTCTTCATATTGCAATAATTTTTTTTTTTTTTTTCCTGAGATGGAGTCTTGCTCTGTTGCCCAGGCTGGAGTGCAGTGGCACGATCTCGGCTCACTGCAAGCTCCGCCTCCCGGGTTCAGGCCATTCTCCTGCCTCAGCCTCCGGAGTAGCTGGGACTACAGACACCCACCACCAGGCCCAGCTAATTTTTTGTATTTTTAGTAGAGACAGGGTTTCACCGTGTTAGCCATGATGGTCTCGATCTCCCGACCTTGTGATCCGCCCGCCTCAGCCTCCCAAAGTGCTGGGATTACAGGTGTGAGCCACCACGCCCTGCAAAATATTGCAATAATTTTATAATGTCATCTTCTGCAGGGATATCAGAAAAATAGTGCAGTATTTAGCATAGCTGGTTGAAATTATATTTTTATTATTGAAAAGCTTAGAACAGTTTCTTTTGGTATTGCAACCTATTATTGATAATGCCATATAAAATTTTAGGACTGTTGCCAAAATGTGGAAACTTAAATCAAGTTTCTCTCACATGAGCTTTGTGATTTCAGGACATGCCAAGTTTTCATGCACAGTGACCAATCTTAAGTAATCTTAAAGGATAACTTATAAACCAGTTTGTTACTGATGCTTTGGTGTCAAGAGCCTGGAAGGCATTTCTGCACTGGAGATAATTAGCAATAACTGGATTATGTAAGACAGTTACTCTGAATCACAGAAATTATATCCTACTGAATCCAAAGTGAATACAATTCTGAACTCACTGCCTACTTATACAGATCTTAACGATGCTTGCTCGCTTTCCAGCATAAGGGCAAATGTGATAGAAGGGAAGTCGAGTTATCCACCAGTTGATGAAAATATAAGTGATTTTGGCAAACTTAAAAATAAAATGTCTTATGGAAACATTACTGGGGCCCCTCTCTGAGCCTTAGATTGGCCTTGGTAAATAAGGGGCCCTGAACCTTAAACTTACTTAGCTTCCTTTGGAAGGAGAGAGTAATAAATTGCATACAGGACAGGTGAGTGATCAAGTGAGAAAAAAGAGAGGTCACCTTTGGATTTATACTTAAAAAATATCTACTGAGTATAAAAAAAAAAGTGTCAGAAGTCATTAGCGAAAAGTTTTGTGTAAGTAGCAATATGATGTGCTTGGTAGGGAGAATGTTGGTGCAGTCTCCAGATTAGCAAAAATAAGTGGTTACATTTTTAGATATGAGCCACATGAGGTGGCTTTCTATTTTCCTCTCAGAAACAAAGGAAAAATAAGAATTTTATCTGACGGTTTCTGCATTTGGATCACTGGTTTTGCCTTTTAGAGCCAACTGTGCTTCTTTATGTTTAGTAATCTACTGCAAAATGTGTAGAAGAAGAAAATGCAGATGTGGAAGATGAAGTGTGGGGCAATGAAAGATCTCCTCTATTAAACTTAGGTCATTTTCTCACATTTCAAAGCCTCACCTGTTTTTGAATACAAGAAAAACCTAAGTAATTTTCATATCTACGTTTTGTTAAATTTATTTTCAAATGTGGCATTATGGAGAAAATCCTGACTCAAATTTTGTTGTAATTGAACATAAAATTAATAACTTTGCTTGCAGTTTACTGACATTCTGTTCAGAGAGTGAAATAAATTCAGGCTGAGATCATAGTATTTGTTTAAATAATTATCAATATTAACTGCATGAAAAGAGGTCAGAATGGAAATTAGAAGGTAAGATTTGGAAGAGAGGAGGTAAGGATTGGAAATAATGGGCTCCTCCCATGATATTATGGCAGCTTCTTTAATTGCTCCTTTTGCTTGTTCATGCTGGCAGTTAGAATAACAGCAACAAAAGACATAAGGGATTTTCAGATATTGGTATTTATTTAGTAAATGCTGGCTAAGGCTAGAGCCCTTGTATAATCTACAATCTGTTCTTCTACTTAGAGCAACCTAAGAACAGTTGCCTATTGATAGGAATGGAACTGGGATTGAATATGAGGAAAATGACACCACTGTTTATAATTGCTTTAGATAGCTCTGAATTATCTTTATTCTATGTACAGTATTGTCTGATTCAAGAAAAGACTGTTCACCCTATTAAGATCATTTTGTTGTTTCTTTTCTTTCCATGTAAAAATATCAATTTTAGGTTTTAAATTTGAGTTGGCAGACTTGTTAAGGAGGATGAGGGAGGAGGTTATGGGCAAGTTTCCTACACACATGATTCAGCCAAACTAGAGAAAGGATAGAAAAAGTCTTAGATTCACTAGTTCAACCTTCTATCCAAAGAGTATATTCTCCTCTAGAAATGATGATTCTGCCTGTATGTGAATTGTCTAATGACTGCGCTCACATGAGTTTGCCCTGAGCATATTGTTAGAGAACTATAGTTTGTAAGGCCTCATATTAAATTAATCAGGGATCTTCTCTTTCACATGGTATTTGAAAACTTTCACATATTTGAAGACTTCATCATAGCCTTCCCCTGTGTATGTTAAGCATCATACATTTTTTATTGGGTTTCCATGTGAGATAGTGTCTGGATCATACACCAGTGTGATTGCTCTTTTCTTAGTGAGGGTTGCTCACTTTCCTTCCTGGAAGAAGCCTGAAGTTGTTCATTGTTCTCACGTCATTGTTGTGATTTGAGGAAATGATTTCTCCTGCCCAGTTCAGGGGCAAATCATGATTAGAATGCCCCAGTCCTACTGAGGTCTCATTCTCCTTGCTAAGGGTTGGTTTAAGCATGATTGTGTGACCCAATCCCGGCAGTGAGATCTGAGGGGAACTTGGCCAGAGGGTGTTTGCAAGACTTTTTCCCAAATAAAAAGATACATTGAGGAAATGCCTTTTTCCATTTTTGGAGATGTGGAACTGTCAGAAGTTGACACCTATAGAACTGCTGCAGTTAGCTTGAAAACATTAGGGGAGACATCACTGGAGTACAGGGATGCAAGGTAGGACAATTGAAAGTCCTGGGGCCCTTGAGGTCAAGTTGAGCAACTGAGTCAATGAGGGAGCACTGCTTTCACATATCTTCTTGTATAGGAGATGATTAATCCTTTCCAGTTTCCATTTCTTTTAGTTTGCTCTTCTGTTACTTGCAGCTCAAAGCATCCTGGCTACTATGTACTCAATCCCTTGTAGTTTATTTCAATTCACCTGTGACCTCTGTTAATCAGCCATGAACTTAGTATTGTTTCTAGAATCATCTCTTGGAATTATTATATTTAACTGATATTCTTTAGTGATTCATAAACGCAAGCAAAAGCATATGCCATGATTGACATGAAAATCAAATTGTCTTCTAAAACAATTTATGCTGGAATTAAGGCAACAGCACTTGGTGGTGTTTTTCTGCAGTGGGTTTAACACTGAATTGGGCTGATTTGGGCCTATGATTCTTCAAGTGAAGCCCCTCCACCCTATGTACATATACATTTGTTTAGCTAACACTTTGATACAGCCTCATCTTGCTAATAAAAGTAAGATTTTATTATTTTGTTTTTTGTTCACTCTGTTTTCCCTTTCAAACTTTCAAAATAAGTGCATTGAAAGTTCCTTCTGTTTTACTCTTACAGAACTATTTTCCCTATAGTGCTCATTATTAAGGATGGAGTACTTAAGTGATGTTTTGAAGCATGAGGAGAAACTTTGCCATAGATTATTTGAACATATTGGTGGCTGAAATAAAGTATGTTCAGTTCCTGGCTTTAGACTCAGGAGAAGAGTTTTCTCTCCCAGTTTTGCCTTTCTCTTTATTCTCTCAGATTTATGCTTATAAACTTGAGCAAGTATTTATTTCATGTGTTCTTTTTATACACAAAGTAGATCCCTGTGTCATTTCTACTATAAAGTATTTTTAATAGCTTTATTGAGATGTGATTCACATAACATACAATTCATCTATTTAAAATGCAGTGGTTTCTGATGTATTCATGGTGTGCCATTGTCACCAAAATCAATTTTAAAACATTTTCATTTTCTCAAAAATAAACCATGTGCCCATTAGCAGTCAGTCTCCATTTCCTCTCATTTCTTCCCTCTCCTTTCAGTTTTAGGAAACCACTAATCTATTTTCTGTCTCTGTGGATTTGCCTACACTAGACAATTTGTATAAATGGATGCATACAATATGTGGATTTTGCTACTGGCTTCTTCCGTTTAGCATGTTTTCAAGGTTCATCCATGTCATAGCATGCATCGGTTCTTCGTTTCCTTTCATTGCAGAATTGCGTGCCATTGTATGGCTATACCATATTTTATTTACCTATTCTTCAAGTTGAGGGACAATGGCTTGTTTCCACTTTTTGGCAATTATGAATTATCTCATATTGTAATCTGAATTCATCTCTTGGCATCTTTCAGTTTTCATTACAACTTGCAATGTCAAATACATAGCCTATGCTATTTTCCTCTGATTTTATCTAGCATTTAAGTATGGCATTTCTATGTGTTAGACTTCGTTTACTGACCACTTAATTTCCTAAAATGTGTTTATAGCTTCACACAGAAAAGCAATGAAAGAGAGAAAGAAAACTCAGCACACATTCAAACAAAAATGCCCATACACACAAATCTCTGGATTTAAAAAGTTAGAGAAATTCACATGTGAATACATTATTTTTAACACATATAGTAATTGTAAACCTGGATTTAGGCTTAAATTGGAAAAAAGTATCCTGAGATGTTTAATGTTTATCCTTAAATGTCCAGGATAAGACCATGATGACAGCTACCAACCTATTTTTTATGATCTTGGAAAGACATGAGAGGAATAAATTTTTATCATGCGTCATTCGCTGGGATTTTTGCAACTCTTTTACCTCCCCATTTAGATTTTGGTGAGGGTAGCAGGGAATTCTTTTATGATTTGTTTTTCTAGGAATAGGAGAAGGAACTGTCTGTGCATTTTTATGTTTGTATTTTTTCCTGAGAAGGGAAGTGCTTAGAAGCACTGGTTGCATTTGTGCACAGACACACACACACACACATTAGCTGTGCAGCCTGCTGCCTCTTTCCTGGTGCCATTGTAGTCCATATCTGAACTGATTTTTAAGTTCCCTGCAGCATATGATGATAAAAGCAATGGCTCTTCACCACGGTGATTACTTATCTTTTTATTTTGGCCCCATAAATATATAACATTGTCTCCACTGAGAAAGACTGTGAGGATCTTGGATAGCCATTCTGCAACCCAACCCATTAGGCTTGTGTGGGTTGGAACTGGTGACCTATAGAACACACTACAGTGACCGCAGATGATCACCAAAATGACCAGTATTATTCTTTTCTACCAGGATTTTGAGGAATAAATAACTTAATAATAGTAAAAGCATGAAAAAGGAGTGGTTCAAATGCGAACATAAATGAGGTTTCTTGTACCATTTTTTTCTTTTTTTTCATTCAGATGTCTTTGGGATTTCAGATTTCCCTAAAGGAAACATTACCTTTTAAAATTACATTAATTTATTCTAATACAGATTGTGCTTGATTACCTAAATGAACTAACTGTGAACAAGTATTAAACTACTTTATCTTTTGTAGGAAATTAATTTGTCAAACATTTGTGAGAATCTAGCCATTGTTAGGGAATGTGCTGAATAAGATACAGAGGTGACTCTCAATCAGGTAATTGTCTAGGTGCAGGTAAAGACATTTTTAACACAAGAGGGTAAGCTTTATGGTGGTAGGGATTCAAACTGTTTTTACTAAACAGTATATACAACTTCTAGCACAGTGCTTGACAGGTGGTAGGCTCTCAATAGGTATTTGTTAAATGAATGAATGCATAATTATCACATAATATAATTATTACATGTTGTACCATGTAATGGAAGTTTGAGGGACACAGATGAAACTGACTGTCCTGGTGGTGGGGTAGTTTTACATATGCACATCTTTTGATGGGATTGTGGTGACTGAGTAGGTTTTCACTAGGCAGATAAGGGCAGGGAACTAAATTATGAAAACTACTTCCTATGTTTCAGTCGTCATGAAGGATAAGTTATTTGACCCTTGCATTAACAGAGCAAGGTAGTATCATTACTCCATTGCATCATTGTTGTAGTGTTATAATATATTAGAATATATTATAAATTTTCTATCATTGTAGTATTACTCTTATTATACAGAAGGGAAAGCTGAGGTTTGGAGTCATTGAGTGACTAATTCAAGGTTAAAGAATTTTCGGTGCTGAGTCGAAGTTTTGAACTCAAGGATATCTGTCACCCCTTTCCACAGGAATGACAAGTAACTTCCCAGAGATTAATTTCAGGATGGAAAAACAGAAAGTTGCCTCTGTCTTGCTGCTAGTTAAAATGCATTGGTAAGCTTTTTCATGTAATTTGCCCTGTGGAACTCTGCGTGTTCCCATTCGGAGCAATCCCTCTGGACAGTCATTCTCAGGTGTTCTTATCTGGGTAATCTCTTGATATAGTTTGGATATTTGTCCCCTTCAAATCTCATGTTGAAATGTGATTGCCGGTGGTGGAGTTGGGGTCTGGTGGAAGGTGTTTGGGCCATGGGGACCTTCTTGAATGGCTAGGTGCCATTGTAGCAGTAATGAGTGAGATCTGGTTTTTTAAAGGAGCCTGGCACCTTCCTCCTCCCTTGCTTTTTCTTGCTTTATTCCTCTCTTGCTTTCTCCTTCTTGCTGTGTGATGCCTGATCCACTTTATCTTCCATCAGGATTAAACGTTTCCTGAGGTTCTTGCCAGAAGTAGATGCCAAAGCTGTGCTTCTTGTACAGCCTGCAGAACTGCAAGACAAATAAACCTCTTTTCTTTATAAATTATTCAGTCCCAGGTACTCCTTTATAGCAATACAAAATGGACTAAGGCATCTCTCTTGGGTGCTCCTTCTCTGTCCTGTCTTTCAGAACTCTGTCATCACACCTGTGAGACACTCTAGCCACATGGAGACGCAAATTCTTGAGATATCCTAGCCCAGGTGTCAAACATGTGCATGAGGATCCTCTAAATGTTTCTAGACATCAGCCATTCAAGTCACTTCCAGCTCTTTAGATCTGTCCAGCTAGTCCCCAGACTTTGTGGAGCAAAGAGAAGCCATCTGCATTGTGCCTGTCTGAAATCCTGACCCATAGAACCCAGAGAAAACATGATGGCTGGAGCTGCAGCAGTCATCTAGTGACCATGAAGGAAAGGCCATGAGAATTGCCCAGGTGCCAGCCTCCACGTCATTAAGTTGTGGAACCAATATCAGTAGCCACTTACTGAACTTTTTGTCAAGGCTTCCATTTCATGTTAGTATTGTTGGAGAGCACCAGCACATGGTTCTGTGTGGGGAAAGGCTGTGAATATTTAAACTGGTAGCTACAGCACTGATGTAACTGATGAATAAACCAACATCAGCTCTGTTTAGCCTTTTCTCCATGACAAATATGCAGCCTTGGATGAGAAAGCCATGAGAACAGGAACAGGGCACTCCTAATCTGCAGGGGAATGTTAGCACATGGAATGAGTCTTTGGAGTAGACCAAGATTTCTTCAGTAGGATACAAAGAGCAGTAACCATGAAAACCGTGGATAGATTAGACTTCAAAATTAAAATTGCTCATCTCAAGACAGCGTTGCAATAATGAACAAATAACAAATAATAAATTGAAATATTATAAAAAAATTCACAACACATATATATGACAAACAACTTGTATCCCAGATATTTAAAGAAAGCCTATAAATCATCAATAAAAAGACAATCTAGTTTTTTTAATGTGCAAAAGAATTGAACCGACATCTCACAAAAGAAGATATACAAATGTTGATAAATACATAAAATATATAGTGTGTTCATATAATGAAATATTACTCAGCAATAAAAAGAAGAAACTACTGATTCATGCAACAATATGGGTGAATCTCAAAAGCATTATGCTGAATAAAAAAGCCAGATTTAAAAAGTCTGCATATACGATGATTTGATTGATATGAAGTCCAAGAATAGAAAAGACAATTTATGATGTTAGAAATCAGGAAGTGGTTGCCTGGGGAAGGGAGAAAGAAACTGACTGGAGAAAGGCATGAAAACTTTTTGAGACTGACAGATATGTCCTGTGTTTTGATCTCACTGCTGGCTACACAGGGATTTGCAATTGTGAATACTCATTGTATTTGAATACCTAAGACCTGTTCATCATTGTGTCTTGTGTTAATTTTAATTAGATAAAAAAGACATACACAAAAGTAATAGTAATTTTTCTCATCATAATTCTTGTAATAAAAAAAGTGAAAATCCAAATTGAATAGATGTATTTCACTCCATGGGACTTACTGAAATTATTTTTATTATGGATGGACAAAATTCATGCCAGGAGAAATTTCATTTTTCTTGAATTGTTCTTTTTGTATAAAGTTCTCACCCGCACTGTGCTGTATCTTCACTGGAAGAAGGAAAAGTGTGTTCAAAGTCTTGTGAGAATATAAGTTCTCAAGGAGGTTGCTGTGCCTGTTGCAAAAGGTGTGATTTTGTATCTGCTTTGGGCCAGGTGCTGAAGGCACTCTAGGCCTACTTGAAGAATGAACTGGCAAGCGATGAAGTGGTTTGGGACTAAGTGAACATCATATGCATTGCTAAAAAGTTCAGACTGCATTTTTTCTAGGAAAAGCAGATATTCATGGAAGTTTTTAAACAAGGAAATAATTTTTTTTCCCCTATTCAACAACTTAACTGATTTTGTGGAGAGCAAGCTAAAATTTGGAGAAACTAGTGACAGGGATATTCATGTGTGGGTGTGATATTTTTGCTATTGAGAAATTTCTCCACAATAAACATATCTTTTATTTTTTTTTTAATTTTTATTTTTTTTTTGAGACGGAGTCTCGATCTGTCGCCCAGGCTGGAGTGCAGTGGCGCGATCTCGGCTCACTGCAAGCTCCGCCTCCCGGGCCGACGCCATTCTCCTGCCTCAGCCTCCCGAGTAGCTGGGACCACAGGCGCCCGCCTCCGCACCCGGCTAATTTTTTGTATTTTTAGTAGAGACGGGGTTTCACCGTTTTAGCCAGGATGGTCTCGATTTCCTGACCTTGTGATCCACCCGCCTCAGCCTCCCAAAGTGCTGGGATTACAGACGTGAGCCACTGCGCCCGGCCTAAACATATCTTTTAGATACTAATATCTTAGCATATTTTGATGTATGATTATAAAATGGAATTTAGACCTTTGTGTCTACTGAATTTTGTTTGAAAAATGCTATGAAGCTCATCTTTCATTTGCCCATTTTGATACTTTTGATAATTATATAATTTGTATTATATAATTATCACCATTTTTTTTTAGGCAGTAACAAGTAACCTTTATCAAAATTGTGAAGTTTCAAATATTAGTGGTATTTTAAAGTATTTTGGTTTATTCCTATTTGCAGTAGAAAAGCTCTTAACTAATTTTCTGCATATATTTTGAAATTTTGCATTGGTATTATTAGATATAGTTCTTTTAAAAATCGTAAGTAACCATCTCAGTGAATTTGTAGACAATTGAGGAGTGAAAAAAATACAAAAATAATTGGAGGAGGAAGCAACTATTTTAAGAAAATTATTGCCTTTGGAAATATATTTTAAAGTTTCAGCAAACACTTTTTCATAAAATGATTTATTTAAACAATATTACTATGCCAAGGTAAGGCTTATCCCAGTACCATAGCAACTGTAGGTACACATTTAATTTTGTGAGAAAGATGGAAAGAAAAATGTCTTGAGCTTGAAATGAATGTCTGTTGCCAATTCAATAATGTTAAATATCTCACATGAGGGAAAACCACTGGTTAGGGTGGTGATTTTTTAAATAACATTTTAATCTAAATAATATGATTTTTGTCATTCATGTTTTAACAAAAAAGAACCTTAGGAATTATTAAAACATTATACCAGTCACTGTTAGTTGTTGTATATGTTACTTTTAAGAAATGCTTCATCTTAAAAAAAGGAAAAAAAATGTGGAAACTGATGACTATTATTTGACCAAGGACTTACTCATATTCAATTTTATTTAAGAGGAAATAAAGGTGTTGGAGGGAAAACATGTGCCTTGGCACTTGAATGTCATAAAACAGAATTAATATACTTTATTCTGTAAAGCTTTTTGAGAAAATAAGCTAATTCTCAGGAAGCTAAATACTTTTTTGTTATTGCTCAAGGTAATTATTTACTGTAAAAGTAAGATTTCAAATTGTATTTTGTGACTAAAAACTTAATGAAATGGCGTATACTGTTTTTTAAAATAAAAAACAAATTTATTTTAATGACCACTGATTAAGTTACATTAGTTCAATCCTCAGTTCCCAAGCTACCAACAATTAAATATAGCTTAATTTTTACTTTACCTAAAATAACATTAAACCTCTACTTTGAGTATGCTTGGGTATATGCTACTGAGAAGATTTCATTGATTTCAAATTATTACGTTACTATTAAACACTGTAAAAAGTAAAATAGGTATCTATGTAGCCAGTAATAGTGGATATATGCGAGTTAGGTCACCTTGTGATTGTGAAGGCACAGTGATAGTTAGTGGATGTTATGGTCTTAAGCAAGTTGATCTTTTTTGATGTCTTAGCACTGCCATTCTCAAAATATAGTGCAGAGAGGGTGACCAATTGTCCTGGTTTGCCCTGAAACTCAGGGTTTCCTTGAACTTGGGAGTAAAACTAGAGTAGTTCTAGGCAAACCAGAAGGTTGTTCATCCTGTGTCCGCAAGACTCTTTCAAGAAGGCTGTAAAATCAAAACTATTTTCATAATAATACTATTTGTGTTTGTTTTACTCTTATACTCACTCAAGTGCACAGAGGAGTTTTCCAGAGGCTACAACAGGTATGATAATATACGCAACAGATTGAATTCAAAAGCAGCTAGGAGAACCCAACTGTCTTCTATTAAGTCAGACAGAAAGAGATTTATAAAAATGTAAAAAATGACATTCTTATCACTAATTTTTTTTTGGTTTAGAAAAACAGTTATTTTACATAAATACATTTAGTTATTTTACCAGTAATGGACTAATTATTTTTGTTGTAAAAGGAATTAAATATTTCATAAAAGTTTGTTTTAATTTCTAACATAATATAACTGGAAATGTAGTCTACATGAACAAAAGCTCTTTAGGGCCCTTAATAATCTTAAATAGGACCAAAAAGTTTGAGAAACACCGCTTTAGAATGTTTCTACCTGAAGGCAGGAAAGACATATATAAACAATATAACCCAGTGGATCTTTCAGCAGACTTTGTTTATGTGACCAGAAATCCTTCCTTGTCCTCCTGCTCTTACCTCTGGATATAGTCGGGTGGCTTTCCCTGTGCCCTAATTTCTGTACACATAGAGTAAAGATGGGTTAAGTCAGTTTACTCTGGCTTAAAATCACTCTAAATCACAATAGCTAAAACCATGAGCACACAAAAGAAACAACAACAAAAAACATTTATGGGAACTCAAAAGGACAGAAACAGTTTCATCAAGCTAAACTCATCTATACCATTTAATGGGAAAAAAATCTTATCGAGGGTGTCTTTGTTTTCCCAAAACTACTTGCATTTTTTCCATTACTGTTATTAGCATATTACCTATTGTTAATATTAATGAAAATAGATACACTACATGACTTCACCTAGCAGTTTTGAGACCAGAAAGAATTCTTGTTTATTTTATGGGTCTGAATTGTTGGTAGTGAAAATAATCAAAGGCACATGGCTTTGAAGAGCTGAGCCCATTCTACTATTGTTTCTGTTATCATCATCCTCTAGAAGATTGGTTCATAGTGCACCAACATAGAGGCTTGGCTGAAAGCTCTGGAACTGGGGAATATTTTTGACCACACAACCCTAGCAAAGCATCTTCTGCATCGGTTTTTCAATAAACACTTACTTGAGAGTGATGAACTGTGATAGAAATTGGACTATGATCATGCTATGCAATTCTTAGTATCAGCTAAGGAGGATACAGATGCACGGACAAAATACTAGCTATCTGATAATCTTTGTGTTGCAATAAATTGGTACAGAGCCTTATTTTATAGACATTCAGTTACTTTGAAAATATTTTAGGATGTTGGTTGATAAATTTTCAATGTACATGGTTCTAGCAGTGCAGATGCTTTTCATGCTGATCCCTATTAAAACGATTTATTTTATGTGCAACAACACTGCATTTGCACTTCTTAAATATGTATTTTTAAAAAATATTCATTTCCTTTCCAAGAGACCTGCCTTCCCTGAGATGATTTGGTGATAAGTGGTAATTTTTTATGTGAAGTTTTACAGAATACTCATATCACAATTTGTAGATCTACTTTTAATTATTGTCATGTTGAAGAATGTCCTGTAGAGTGAATAGTTTGAGCAAACTCAACGTTTGAGGAAGTTCACCCTTCGTTCAACATTTCTCTACCACCTCTTTTTTTATTATTATTTTACTTTAAGTTCTAGGGTACATCTGCACAACATGCAGGTTTGTTACATATGTATACATGTGCCATGTTGGTGTGCTGCACCCATTCACTCATCATTTACATTAGGTATATCTCCTAATGCTATCCCTCCCCCCTCTCCCCACCCCATGACACGTCCGGGTGTGTGATGTTCCCCACTCTGTGTCCAAGTGTTCTCATTGTTCAATTCCCACCTGTGAGTGAGAACATGTGGTGTTTGGTTTTCCGTCCTTGAGAGAGTTTGCTCAGAATGATGGTTTGCAGCTTCATCCATGTCCCTACAAAGGACATGAACTCATTCTTTTTTATGACTGCGTAGTATTCCATAGGGTACATGTGCCACATTTTCATAATCCAGTCTGTCATTGATGGACATTTGTGTTGGTTCCAAGTCTTTGCTATTGTGAATAAGTCTGCAATAAGCATACGTGTGCATGTGTCTTTATAGCAGCATGATTTATAATCCTTTGGGTATATGCCCAGGAATGGGATGGCTGGGTCAAATGGTATTTCTAGTTCTAGATCCTTGAGGAATCACCACACTGTCTTCCACAATGGTTGAACTAGTTTACAGTCCCACCAACCCTGTAAAAGTGTTCCTGTTTCTCCACATCCTCTCCAGCACCTGTTGTTTCCTGATTTTTTAATGATCGCCATTCTAACTGGTATGAGATGGTATCTCATTGTGGTTTTGATTTGCATTTGATGGCCAGTGATGATGAGCATTTTTTCATGTGTCTGTTGGCTGCATAAATGTCTTCTTTTGAGAAGTGTCTGTTTGTATCCTTTGCCCACTTTTTGATGGGGTTGTTTGATTTTTTTCTTGTAAATTTGTTAAAATTCTTTGTAGATTCTGGATATTAGCCCTTTGACAGATGGGTAGATTACAACAATTTTCTCCCATTCTGTAGGTTGCCTGTTCACTCTGATGATAGTTTCTTTTGCTGTGCAGAAGCTCTTTAGTTTAATTAGATCCCATTTGTCTATTTTGGCTTTTGTTGCCATTGCTTTTGGTGTTTTAATAATGAAGTCCTGGCCGGGCGCGGTGGCTCAAGCCTGTAATCCCAGCACTTTGGGAGGCCGAGACGGGCGGATCACTAGGTCAGGAGATCGAGACCATCCTGGCTAACACGGTGAAACCCCGTCTCTACTAAAAAATACAAAAAAAAACTAGCCGGGCGAGGTGGCGGGCGCCTGTAGTCCCAGCTACTCAGGAGGCTGAGACAGGAGAATGGCCCGAACCCGGGAGGCGGAGCTTGCAGTGAGCTGAGATCCGGCCACTGCACTCCAGCCTGGGCGACAGAGCGAGACTCCGTCTCAAAAAAAAAAAAAAAAAAAAAAAAAAAAAAAAAAAAAAAAAAAAATAATGAAGTCCTTGCCCATGCCTATGTCCTGAATGGTATTGCCTAGGGTTTTTATGGTTTTAGGTTTAACATATAAGACTTTAATCCATCTTGAATTAATTTTTGTATAAGGTGTAAGGAAGGGATCCAGTTTCAACTTTCTACATATGGCTAGCCAGTTTTCCCAGCACCATTTATTAAACAGAAAATCCTTTCCCCATTTCCTGTTTTTGTCAGGTTTGTCAAAAATCAGATAGTTGTAGATGTGTGGTATTAATTCTGAGGGCTCTGTTCTGTTCCATTGGTCTATATCTCTGTTTTACCACTGCTTATGTGCCATGTACTGTCTTATATCAATCGACAGCCAATTAAAGGATTCAGAAGTAAGCATACAGTTTCAATACAGAGCTAATAAAACTATTCATAAGGTAGGCAGAAGGTGCAGGATTTTCTTTGTTTGAATTGAGAAATTTATTATTTTTTCAAACTGCAAGGTTTTTAAAAAATACATGTTAAGTGTAAAAATTCAGGAAATATAGTAAATAAATGCAACATCAGTTGACATTTCAATATACAGTTGGTCCTTCATTATTCTTGGATTTTTTTTACACATTTACTTACTTGCTAAGATTATTTTTAGCCCTAAAAATCAATATTTTGGGAGCTTTTGTGGTCAAACAGAGCAGCAAAAAATTTGAGTTGCCTAAAAAGGCACATATTCCCAGCTAAAATCAAACAAGGCAGTGATCTGCCTTTTTATATCAGCTTTCATACTGAAATTAAATGTCCTTGTTGAGGTCTGTTCAGTGCCACACATTTCACAGTTTTGTGCTTTTCATTTGTGATCTGACTGGTTAAAATGGTTAGAAATTATGTCTTTGCTCAAGCGTGAATTATAGTCCTGTTGGCCATGAGGTCAAAGTTTATGCTGTTTAGAGGCTTAATTTGGGAAGAATCACTTGCAAGTTCATTCAGGTTGGTGGCAAAATTGAATTTCCTTATGGCTAATTGAGGTCCCCATTTTCTTGTTAGATGTCAGCTAGAAACCAATCTTTTCTCCTAGAGGCCACACTCAGATCTTTATCATGTAATCATCTGCATAGATGGCTCACTGCCTGGCCATTTGCTTCTTTAAGGCCAGCAGAATATTCTCTAACTTAAGAAGAAAGTGAACCCCAATTTGAAGAGCTCTCACCTGCTTAAGTCAGTCCCACACAGGATACTCTCCCTTTCAAGTAATCAACTCAAATCAACTAAATTAAGACCTTAATTGCATTTGCAAAACCCCCTTTCTTTGCCACATATGTAACCTAATCATGGGCATGACACTGCATCATATTGACAGGTCCTGCCCACACTCAAGGGGAGGGATTATGCAGGATGTGCATACTGGTGGCTGGGGTATAGGAATTTTGGAGGTCACCTTAGAATTCTGCCTACTATAAGACCGAACCTCAGAGGTTTAGATTTAATAAGTCTACAATGGAGCTCCAGAATTGGTGTTTCTTAAAGGTCTGGGACCTTATTCTACTGTATAAGAGTAAAAAGAACAGCAGTTAAGAGTTCAAAGACATGAGTTCGTGTCTTAGTTGTGCCACTCACAATGTGACCTTGGGCATGCCATTTTAATTTCTTGAGCCTAGTTTTTAAATAGTGCAAGTTAGTTTTAATGACTGAATAAGCAAATGAATGTTAAATGGGCAATGTATTTGTAAATTGGCATTGTTATTGCAGTTATGGTACCATATATTTGGACCTAAAAACTTAGGTGCCTAAGTTCTTTTGTGGGAGGGGAGCTCCATTTTGTTTGCAGCCTATGAATCTCAGGGTGCAGATCAGCACTGATCTGTTTACTTTGTTCTCATGTGGCCATCTAAAGAACAGAATGTACTCAGGCTTGAAGGCTGGGACTTGCCATTTATATTTGATTGTTAGTGTATCTGACCCTCTATTGGTCAGCTACTGTTGTAATGAGATTTCACCAACCTCAGTAGTCTAGTTCATTGATGTACTTGATTGTAAGAAAGAGAGGACAGCTGTTCTGTAAAATACGTACTTTGTTGTTGAAAACATTTCTTTTCTACCTCCAACTCACATCCCTGTGATATACATCCACAGCTTAAAAAGAACAAGATCATTGATCAGCTAGCATATGTAACAGAAAGCACACTCTGCTGTTCTCTTGAGATTTTGTTAGAATAACAAATACAAGTGCTTGGAAAATCATTTATATATAAGCTTACTATTACTAAGATTATGACATTAAGAGACATATTTTGGTAATAGCACATAATTTTAATGTATTTGTTATAGAACAATACCACTTCTTATAGAAGAGTACCATGTTTGTGCGAAATTTCATGTTCATACAGCAAAAGTGTGGGAAAAAAGATTCAGGAGAATTAAAGAAAATGTGTGAAGCACATTGAATTCTGCCTGACAAAGAGATCAACAAATGTAGCTATTCAAAGTAACGAATGCTTTAATGTCATATTTAACATACCAGGCTCAAGTCTTAGTTTGAAGCAAGGTATAGCTATTTTTGATAGATATGCCTTCTCCTTTCTTTAGAATATTACATATTTGATAATGCATCTCAGAACAAGAATATTAGAAGAAGCTCAAGATACGAGATGAGTGCTACAGAGCAAATTTAGATGAAAACAAAGGAAACTAGACAAAGTCTTTATCCATGGCTCTTGATAATGGACATTTGCCATGACTACTGAGCTTCTAGCTGGAGAGTTGCTTTATTTAGCATTTAATGTGACTTGCAGGCAGGGTGGGGCTCTTGATCAGGAGCTGACATTCACGATCAGGGTTAGTTTTGGTTAAAGCTTGTTTTTTCCATCATAAGAAGATCATCAGGAAAAAAGTCAGCATATTTCAATACTGTAAACTGTTTTGGGCTGGTTCAGCCATTTGGCAGCCCTATAAACAGAGTAGGATTTCATTGAAAGAATGAGAACTGAGAAATATATGTTCTCTGCCTTCCAGCGTAGGTGGATGCTGCTCCAATGTAGAACTAGTTTCTGAGTGTTAATTTTAAGAATTGGATCTCATTACTTTTTTTCTTGAAAATATAAATATCATAAATAAGTATTCTGAATAACATTAAAAGCTTGGCATGTAATACACATTTTCTTTTGGTATGAGGTATGTGTACTGATTATGTAAAAAAATACAAAAAGGAAAAAACTTACTCATCTGTTTTATTATTGGTCCTTGATGCCATCAGCATACAATGAAGAGGACAGTCTCAAGGTTATTCCCAAGATAATTTTCAGTTCCAAAGTTCTGTCATTTTCATTAGTTCTCTTTAATACTTAAGTATTATAATCTTTATTTAAATTTTAATAAGAAAGCAAGGCATAGCTGTCAGGGTTCTGACAGGGAGCAGTGACATTCTTTAAAATGTTTAACTGAGAGGGGTTTCATGAAGGGAACCTTTACAGAAGTGTGGGCAGTGATAAGGACCTAACATAGAATGGCGAGGCACCCAGAACTCATGAAAAGCTGGATGCTGTTATTGTCCCTAGACCTCAAGGGGCAAAACAGGGAAATGGTATTAGAGCCAGGTACATGGAAGAGCAGTCTGAGGGGAGCAGATACCGGTACTCTGAGCTCCATAGTGTGGTCAGGAGGGAAAGTAGAATCAAACACCTGCCTTCTCTCTTCTCCCATTTTGTGACATGGAGGATGCTGTTGGAGGAATGTATGGGCCAAGAGGAGAAGTAGCACACTCCTCGGCTGCAATCTGGACATACCTAATTGTAGAGGAGACTGGAATTATAGTTCACCTATGTACCTAGGAAGAGAAGAACACACAGGTATTGGTGAGTGCCAGCAGCCTCTGCTACAGAGGATCAAGAATGACTCCCAGCTTTCTGACTGGGACATCTGATGGATTATAGTTAGGAAGCTGTCTTGGGCTTTCTCTTCATTTATTGGTAACCTTTTTTATCCCTGACAATTCTTAGATTTTTCTCTCATTACTACCTTTTCTTAAGCTTTTAGTACTATAACTACTACTACAATTACTACACTACAACTACTGCTATTTCACTATTGCTACTATCACTGTTTTTTCGTGGGCTCTTTCATGGTTAAGTATATACAAATCTTATGTATCTCCTCCTCCCATTTCCCCTTTCCCAAATAGTTATATCCCTTCTCTCTATTTTATTTTCTTCATGATACTTATCACTATGTAAAAGTACAGGTTGAGTATTCCTTACCTGAAACACTTCAGACCAGAAGTACTTTGGATTTTGGAATATTTGCATGTGCACTATGAGTTTCTCGGGGGTGATACCCAAGACTAAACACAAAGTTTATTTATTTTTCGTATACACCATAGACACATAGCCTGAAGGTAATTTTGTACAATAGTATAAAATAATTTTGTGCATGAAACAAACTTGTGAGTGCATTTTGACTACACCCTGTCACATAAGGGCAGGTGTAGAACTTTTGGCTTGTGGCATCATGCCATTTTTCAAAAAGTTTTGATTTTAGAGCATTTCAAATTTTGGATTTTAAGATGAAGGATGCTTAGCCTGTCCTTTTATTTACCTGTTTACTGGTTTATTGTCCTCAGTAGTATTTTAGGTTTAATGGGGCAGTGACTCTGTCATGCTCCTCACATATTATCTGCAGTTCCTGGAACACCGAATGCCCCATAGCAGGGTTTCAAAATATTTGTTCAGCCGAAGTATCGACAGGTTTTACGATCCATTTTAGCCATTGTGCCATAATTCTTTTCCTTCTTTCCACTTCTATTTATGCTCTGTGGGTGTCTTTTTGCATTGCTTCTGCTTCTTTCCTTAGAACTTTTTTTTTGCTTTCCATTGTTTGATTTCTGTTTTGCTCCATGGTTGCTCTAATAAGTCTAATGAAAGAAGTATCAATGATGGAACAAAAAACCATCTTAAAATCTTAATAGTTCATGTTCCATTCTCAAATTTTCATCTACTTGGTTACTATCTGTTACTGATCCCTTTAAAGTTTCTTTATAATTCTCCCCATTTAATTTCTATTATAATCTCTTGCTTCATCTTAGAACTCATCTTCTATTCCAGCCAGACTTTTTCCTTGAGTTTTTTTTTTAATGATTTTGGATGCTTTGTCTCTATCACCAGACTTTCCCTTTCTTAACCACACAGTTTTGTTTAAACTATTAAAAATAACATGTTTGGTTAAGTTTTTTTTTTTTTTTTTTCCTTTATTTACTAGATATCCTTTCTCTACATTAACTCTAATTCCATTCTTGCAGTTTTCCATTGTTTTATAACAGATCACCTCAAACTTAGGCCATAAAACAACAGTTATTTTACTGTGTTCATGGATTTTGTATGTTAGGCATTCCAAGAGGGCAAATGTGGATGATTTATCTTTGCTTCAGAAAGTCTGGGTTCCTCATCTGGGAGTGCTCAACTGACTGGGAGTGATTTGAATGGCTGAGTGTTGGGGGCTGTCTGGAGGCTTCTTCATTCACATGTCTTCTGGTGCCTGGGCTGAGTTGATTCTAAGGCTTGGACTGTCACCAGAGCACCTACACACAGCCTCTCCATATGGTTTGGGTTGGACCCTGAATGGAGGGACTGGCTGAAGCCATGGCAAAAGAACATAAATTGTGGAGATTTCATGGACATTTATTAATTCCCCAAATTAATACTTTTATAATTTCTTAGGCCTGTCTTTACTGCAATCTCTGAACATAAATTGTGAAGATTTCATGGACATTTATCATTTCCCCAATCAATACTCTTGTGATTTCCTATGCCTGTCTTTAATTTCTTAATCCTGTCATCTTTGTAAGCTGAGGATTTATGTCACTTCAGGACCCTGTGATGATTACGTTAACTGCACAAATTGTTTGTAGAGCATGTGTGTTTGAACAATATGAAATCTGGGCACCTTAAGAACAGGATAACAGCGATTTTCAGGGAACAAGGGAGATAACCTTAAAGTATGGCTGCCTGTGGGCAGGGCAGGACAGAGCCATATTTCTCTTATTACCGAAAACGGGTAAGAGAAATATCGCTGAATTCTTTCCCCAGTAAGGAATATTAATAATTAACAGCCCTGGGAAAAAAATGCATTCCTAGGGCAGGGCCTCTAACATGGCTGCCCTAGGAGTATCTGCTTTGTGCAGATGTAGAAAGGGATGAAACACGCCCTAGTCTCCTGCAGCACCTCCAGGCTTGCTAGGATTAGGAAATTCCAGCCTGGCGAATTCTAGTCAGACCGTTCTCTGCTCTTGAACCCTGTTAAGATGTTTATCAATGACAATGTGTGCCCGAAACTTCATTAGCAATTTTAATTTTGCCCCGGTCCTGTGACCTCGCCCTGCCTCCATTTGCCTTGTAATATTTTATTACCTTGTGAAGTATGTGATCTCTGTGACCCACACCCTATTTGTACACTTCCTCCCCTTTTGAAAATAACTAATAAAAACTTGCTGGTTTCGTGGCTTGGGGGGCATCACGGAACCTGCCAACATGTGATGTCTCCCCTGGACACCTAGCTTTAAAATTTCTCTCCTTTGTACCCTTTCCCTTTATTTCTCAGACCGGCCAACACTCAGGGAAATAGAAAAGAACCCATTTGAATTATCAGGTGTGGGTTCCCCCAATATCCCAGTTTGGGTGCTGGGCTCTGAGAGGAAGCAGCTGGGGAGAGTGTTCCATGAGACCACAGCAGAAGCTGCAAGACTTGTCATCTGGGCTCAGAAGTCCTGCAGTGACACTTCTACCACATTCTTTTGGTGACAAGTGAGTCATGAAAGCTGGCCTAGATTCAAGGGCAGGGAAATTAAACTCTATCTCTTGATGAGGGAGTGCCAAGGTCACACTTGGAAAAGCATGTGGGATAAGAACAATTGTAATATGGCCATTTTTGGAAAATATAATCTACCACAGTGACCTAATTTGATTCATGGAATTTTCTTTTTTCAACACAATAAGGTTGAAATGCCCTGGGGCCTTACTACTCAAACTGTTGTCCAGGGACCAGAAACATCAGTGTTACCTGGGCATTTATTAGGAGTACTGAGTCTTAGCCTGCTGAATCAGAATCTGTTTCTGACAAGGTCTCCAGGTGATTTATTTACACTTTGAAGTTTGAAAAACACTGCCCAGGAGACGTTGACCACGAATTGGTCTTTTCTGTATTCACCCAACTGCAGAAGGAAAATAGCAAGCACTGAAGGAATAGTTGAACTGACCTGAATTGAATTCCTGTTTACACGCAGAATTCCTGTACTTTAAATTATACCTGTCACTACTAATTTTAACCCTATTAATGTTGATTAGAATCTAACTTATCTTTTTAGGAGCAGTGACTATATCTTTAATATGTATCCTCAAAATGTAGTATAATGCATAATCCTAGCTTTAATAATTATCAGTCACTAATCTCCTTGACTCAAGAAGGTTCAGGATGATCATGCACTTTGATATGTTTAATAATGCTTTTTTGAGTAATGTCTAAGATTAAAGCATTAGGATCTTTTGGATTTTACATTTCCCTTAAACTATTTTTTAATTGTTGGATCTTCTAAAGCTTTTTCCCTCCTATAACAACTGACTGTTGGTAGATATCTATTTTCTACTGAATGAAAGAATATGTTTTTTT